>NC_048585.1:19153607-19393607 GCF_013265735.2 Oncorhynchus mykiss
ATCGAGAGAGGAGAGGGATAGAGAGAGAGAGATACAGAGAGAGATACAGAGAGAGAGGGATCCAGAAAGAGAGAGGGATACAGAGAGAGAGAGATCGAGAGAGGAGAGGGATAGAGAGAGATCGAGAGAGGAGAGGGATAGAGAGGAGAGAGATCGAGAGAGGAGAGGGATAGAGAGAGAGGGATAGAGAGGGAGATCAAGAGAGTGACGGTCATCAACTTTTTTATGCATTTCATTTTACGAAACCATAAGACCAAACTTATTCAAAAGAAAAAAGTGGGACCTCCTTGCTAAATATATTCTATCCACTGTCTTGGAAACGCTGTGATTTATCCACCGTCTTGGAAACGCTGTGATTTATCCACCGTCTTGGAAACGCTGTGATTTATCCACCGTCTTGGAAACGCTGTGATTTATCCACCGTCTTGGAAACGCTGTGATTTATCCACCGTCTTGGAAACGCTATGATTTATCCACCGTCTTGGAAACGCTGTGATTTATCCACCGTCTTGGAAACGCTGTGATTTATCCACCGTCTTGGAAACGCTATGATTTATCCACCGTCTTGGAAACGCTGTGATTTATCCACCATCTTGGAAACGCTGTGATTTATCCACCATCTTCGAAACGCTGTGATTTATCCACCGTCTTGGAAACGCTGTGATTTATCCACCGTCTTGGAAACGCTGTGATTTATCCACCGTCTTGGAAACGCTGTGATTTATCCACCGTCTTGGAAACGCTGTGATTTATCCACCGTCTTGGAAACGCTGTGATTTATCCACCGTCTTGGAAACGGTTAGATTTATCCCAGAACAAGTGCTAGTATACAAGACAAAGGAGGCAGGAAGGAATGTGTTTGTGTGTCTGACACTTCCACTGCTATGTACAGGTCAGAACTTCAAACTACAATGACAGTCTGGCCTCCCATTCATCATCTCCCCTTCCATGGGCTGGGTCCCAATTCTCTGGAAACAGCCTTCTTCCCTTGGCCTCTTTCCTTATGTCCTGTGCTGTCCTGTGCTCTCCTAACAGGAAGTACTTGTCCTTGCTAATTCGGTTTTCCAAACGAGTGTTAAGTGTATATTTAGTATAATAACCTACACTATATGCTATGATTTCTATGGATTTGCAGGAAAGGTGGTGAGGGAAGGATGCTATTTTCCCATATTGAGACGCACCCCAAGTCAACCTTGTGGCTCCTGACACAATACTGATTGAAGAGGGATTTCCAGCGGCACTAATGAATCCAATCTGAAGGTTTTCCCGACCACGGTCATGGACTCAGAGAATTCCCAAAACGCTGCTGTCAACGGAGAGTCCGTCAACGTCACCACTAGAAGAAAACACTCCCTCCGTACTGCCATAACGGCTAATTTGGTCAAAAACGAGTTAGTCATTTTTGCTACATTAAATACATGCTTAATCATGTGGACAAGTATCCTGTCTATATTGTGTTTTGGAGAAAATGGGGGTCATGTTAGCAGTAACTGCATAAAGTTGCTGTTAAACCAAGGTAAATAAAAGCCATTTTTCTCAGTTCCAAGCTATGAGCAGTTACTGCCATTTTGCTTTTTGGTAGGGCAGAATATATAAGGAATGAGGTGGTGATGAGGTGTGTGTGTGTGTATTAGTGTGTGTGCGTGCTTGCGTGTGTGTGTGTGTACATGTACCTAAGGCGAGGAAGACGAGATGGAGGAAAGAAGAGGTAGAACAGGAGGAAAAGAGAGCCGGAAGAAGAGAGAATGATTGATAAAGAGTGACAGAGAGACTGGGTCTCTGTCTCTATAGAGGAAGAGGGAGGAGAGAGGAAGAGTGATAAAGAGTGACAGAGAGACTGGGTCTGTCTCTATAGAGGAAGAGGGAGGAGAGAGGAAGAGTAGGGAGGGAACAAATGAGTGATGGAGAGAGACTGACAGCAAGACCAAAAGACAGAGCAAGAGAGAAAAGACAGACAGATGTGAAAAACACAGATCCAAACAGAGATGGGCTGAGCGAGAAAACAATACCTAGACTTTTGTGTTTCACACACACACACACACACACACACACACACACACACACACACCTTAATCAACTACTGATTATCCCTCCCCCACTCCAGACAGAGCCAGAAGCAGACTGACGCCAACACAAGAGAGATTAAAAACAGGGCTATACATATGCTGTAGACATGCCACAGTGATAATGCTTCCTTCCTTTAGTCGTTGAACCACTGATCACACAAATACACAAACACGCTCACAATCAAATCTCATTTTATTTGTCACATGTGCCGAAGACAACAGGTGTAGACCTCCGTGAAACGCTTACTTACAAGCCCTTAACCAACAATGCAGCTTTAAGAAAATACGAGATAAAAAAAGAGATAAGAGGGCCTCCCGGGTGGCGCAGTGGTTAAGACTCTGGGTTCGCGCCCAGGCTCTGTCGCGACCGGGAGGAACGTGGGGCAACGCACAATTGGCCTATCGTCGTCCGGGTTAGGGAGGGTTTGGCCGGTAGGGAAATCCTTGTCTCATCGCGCACCAGCGACTCCTGTGGCGGGCCGGGCGCAGTGCGTGCAAACCAAGGTTGCCAGGTGCACGGTGTTTCCTCCGACACATTGGTGCGGCTGGCTTCCGGGTTGGCGCTCTGTTAAGAAGCAGTGCGGCTTGGTTGGGGTGTGTATCGGAGGACGCATGACTTTCAACCTTTGTCTCTCCCGAGCTCGTACGTGAGTTGTAGCGATGAGACAAGATAGTAGCTACTAAAACAATTGGAAACCACGAAATTGGGGAGAAAAAAATAAAAAAAAGAGATAAGAGTAGAGTAACAAATATTTAAAGAACCACAATAAATAACAATAGCGGGGCTATAGACAGGGTGTACTGTTACAGAGTCAATGTGGAGGCTATAGACAGGGTGTACTGGTACAGAGTCAATGTGGAGGCTATAGACAGGGTGTACTGGTACAGAGTCAATGTGGAGGCTATAGACAGGGTGTACTGTTACAGAGTCAATGTGGAGGCTATAGACAGGGTGTACTGGTACAGAGTCAATGTGGAGGCTATAGACAGGGTGTACTGGTACAGAGTCAATGTGGAGGCTATAGACAGGGTGTACTGTTACAGAGTCAATGTGGAGGCTATAGACAGGGTGTACCGGTACAGAGTCAATGTGGAGGCTATAGACAGGGTGTACTGTTACAGAGTCAATGTGGAGGCTATAGACAGGGTGTACTGTTACAGAGTCAATGTGGAGGCTATAGACAGGGTGTACTGTCTATAGACAGGGTGTACTGTTACAGAGTCAATGTGGAGGCTATAGACAGGGTGTACCGGTACAGAGTCAATGTGGAGGCTATAGACAGGGTGTACTGTCTATAGACAGGGTGTACTGTTACAGAGTCAATGTGGAGGCTATAGACAGGGTGTACTGGTACAGAGTCAATGTGGAGGCTATAGACAGGGTGTACTGGTACAGAGTCAATGTGGAGGCTATAGACAGGGTGTACTGTCTATAGACAGGGTGTACTGTTACAGAGTCAATGTGGAGGCTATAGACAGGGTGTACTGGTACAGAGTCAATGTGGAGGCTATAGACAGGGTGTACAGAGTCAATGTGGAGGCTATAGACAGGGTGTACTGGTACAGAGTCAATGTGGAGGCTATAGACAGGGTGTACCGGTACAGAGTCAATGTGGAGGCTATAGACAGGGTGTACAGAGTCAATGTGGAGGCTATAGACAGGGTGTACCGGTACAGAGTCAATGTGGAGGCTATAGACAGGGTGTACAGAGTCAATGTGGAGGCTATAGACAGGGTGTACCGGTACAGAGTCAATGTGGAGGCTATAGACAGGGTGTACAGAGTCAATGTGGAGGCTATAGACAGGGTGTACAGAGTCAATGTGGAGGCTATAGACAGGGTGTACAGAGTCAATGTGGAGGCTATAGACAGGGTGTACAGAGTCAATGTGGAGGCTATAGACAGGGTGTACCGGTACAGAGTCAATGTGGAGGCTATAGACAGGGTGTACAGAGTCAATGTGGAGGCTATAGACAGGGTGTACTGGTACAGAGTCAATGTGGAGGCTATAGACAGGGTGTCTATAGCTATAGACAGGGTGTACTGGTACAGAGTCAATGTGGAGGCTATAGACAGGGTGTACTGTCTATAGACAGGGTGTACTGTTACAGAGTCAATGTGGAGGCTATAGACAGGGTGTACTGGTACAGAGTCAATGTGGAGGCTATAGACAGGGTGTACCGGTACAGAGTCAATGTGGAGGCTATAGACAGGGTGTACAGAGTCAATGTGGAGGCTATAGACAGGGTGTACCGGTACAGAATCAATGTGGAGGCTAAAGACAGGGTGTACAGAGACAATGTGGAGGCTATAGACAGGGTGTACCGGTACAGAGTCAATGTGGAGGCTATAGACAGGGTGTACAGAGTCAATGTGGAGGCTATAGACAGGGTGTACTGGTACAGAGTCAATGTGGAGGCTATAGACAGGGTGTACCGGTACAGAGTCAATGTGGAGGCTATAGACAGGGTGTACCGGTACAGAGTCAATGTGGAGGCTATAGACAGGGTGTACTGGTACAGAGTCAATGTGGAGGCTATAGACAGGGTGTACTGTCTATAGACAGGGTGTACTGTTACAGAGTCAATGTGGAGGCTATAGACAGGGTGTACTGGTACAGAGTCAATGTGGAGGCTATAGACAGGGTGTACCGGTACAGAGTCAATGTGGAGGCTATAGACAGGGTGTACAGAGTCAATGTGGAGGCTATAGACAGGGTGTACTGGTACAGAGTCAATGTGGAGGCTATAGACAGGGTGTACTGGTACAGAGTCAATGTGGAGGCTATAGACAGGGTGTACTGTTACAGAGTCAATGTGGAGGCTATAGACAGGGTGTACCGGTACAGAGTCAATGTGGAGGCTATAGACTGGGTGTACTGTTACAGAGTCAATGTGGAGGCTATAGACAGGGTGTACTGTTACAGAGTCAATGTGGAGGCTATAGACAGGGTGTACTGTCTATAGACAGGGTGTACTGTTACAGAGTCAATGTGGAGGCTATAGACAGGGTGTACCGGTACAGAGTCAATGTGGAGGCTATAGACAGGGTGTACTGTCTATAGACAGGGTGTACTGTTACAGAGTCAATGTGGAGGCTATAGACAGGGTGTACTGGTACAGAGTCAATGTGGAGGCTATAGACAGGGTGTACTGGTACAGAGTCAATGTGGAGGCTATAGACAGGGTGTACTGTCTATAGACAGGGTGTACTGTTACAGAGTCAATGTGGAGGCTATAGACAGGGTGTACTGGTACAGAGTCAATGTGGAGGCTATAGACAGGGTGTACAGAGTCAATGTGGAGGCTATAGACAGGGTGTACTGGTACAGAGTCAATGTGGAGGCTATAGACAGGGTGTACCGGTACAGAGTCAATGTGGAGGCTATAGACAGGGTGTACAGAGTCAATGTGGAGGCTATAGACAGGGTGTACCGGTACAGAGTCAATGTGGAGGCTATAGACAGGGTGTACAGAGTCAATGTGGAGGCTATAGACAGGGTGTACCGGTACAGAGTCAATGTGGAGGCTATAGACAGGGTGTACAGAGTCAATGTGGAGGCTATAGACAGGGTGTACAGAGTCAATGTGGAGGCTATAGACAGGGTGTACAGAGTCAATGTGGAGGCTATAGACAGGGTGTACAGAGTCAATGTGGAGGCTATAGACAGGGTGTACCGGTACAGAGTCAATGTGGAGGCTATAGACAGGGTGTACAGAGTCAATGTGGAGGCTATAGACAGGGTGTACTGGTACAGAGTCAATGTGGAGGCTATAGACAGGGTGTCTATAGCTATAGACAGGGTGTACTGGTACAGAGTCAATGTGGAGGCTATAGACAGGGTGTACTGTCTATAGACAGGGTGTACTGTTACAGAGTCAATGTGGAGGCTATAGACAGGGTGTACTGGTACAGAGTCAATGTGGAGGCTATAGACAGGGTGTACCGGTACAGAGTCAATGTGGAGGCTATAGACAGGGTGTACAGAGTCAATGTGGAGGCTATAGACAGGGTGTACCGGTACAGAATCAATGTGGAGGCTAAAGACAGGGTGTACAGAGACAATGTGGAGGCTATAGACAGGGTGTACCGGTACAGAGTCAATGTGGAGGCTATAGACAGGGTGTACAGAGTCAATGTGGAGGCTATAGACAGGGTGTACCGGTACAGAGTCAATGTGGAGGCTATAGACAGGGTGTACCGGTACAGAGTCAATGTGGAGGCTATAGACAGGGTGTACCGGTACAGAGTCAATGTGGAGGCTATAGACAGGGTGTACTGGTACAGAGTCAATGTGGAGGCTATAGACAGGGTGTACTGTCTATAGACAGGGTGTACTGTTACAGAGTCAATGTGGAGGCTATAGACAGGGTGTACTGGTACAGAGTCAATGTGGAGGCTATAGACAGGGTGTACCGGTACAGAGTCAATGTGGAGGCTATAGACAGGGTGTACAGAGTCAATGTGGAGGCTATAGACAGGGTGTACAGAGTCAATGTGGAGGCTATAGACAGGGTGTACAGAGTCAATGTGGAGGATATAGACAGGGTGTACAGAGTCAATGTGGAGGCTATAGACAGGGTGTACCGGTACAGAGTCAATGTGGAGGCTATAGACAGGGTGTACCGGTACAGAGTCAATGTGGAGGCTATAGACAGGGTGTACTGGTACAGAGTCAATGTGGAGGCTATAGACAGGGTGTACCAGTACAGAGTCAATGTGGAGGCTATAGACAGGGTGTACCGGTACAGAGTCAATATGGAGGCTATAGACAGGGTGTACAGAGTCAATGTGGAGGCCATAGACAGGGTGTACAGAGTCAATATGGAGAATATAGACAGGGTGTACAGAGTCAATGTGGAGGCTATAGACAGGGTGTACCGGTACAGAGTCAATGTGGAGGCTATAGACAGGGTGTACCGGTACAGAGTCAATGTGGAGGCTATAGACAGGGTGTACTGGTACAGAGTCAATGTGGAGGCTATAGACAGGGTGTACTGTCTATAGACAGGGTGTACCGGTACAGAGTCAATGTGGAGGCTATAGACAGGGTGTACCAGTACAGAGTCAATGTGGAGGCTATAGACAGGGTGTACCGGTACAGAGTCAATATGGAGGCTATAGACAGGGTGTACAGAGTCAATGTGGAGGCTATAGACAGGGTGTACAGAGTCAATGTGGAGGCTATAGACAGGGTGTACAGAGTCAATGTGGAGGCTATAGACAGGGTGTACTGGTACAGAGTCAATGTGGAGGCTATAGACAGGGTGTCTATAGCTATAGACAGGGTGTACTGGTACAGAGTCAATGTGGAGGCTATAGACAGGGTGTACTGGTACAGAGTCAATGTGGAGGCTATAGACAGGGTGTACTGGTACAGAGTCAATGTGGAGGCTATAGACAGGGTGTACTGTCTATAGACAGGGTGTACTGGTACAGAGTCAATGTGGAGGCTATAGACAGGGTGTACCGGTACAGAGTCAATGTGGAGGCTATAGACAGGGTGTACTGTCTATAGACAGGGTGTACTGGTACAGAGTCAATGTGGAGGCTATAGACAGGGTGTACTGTCTATAGACAGGGTGTACTGGTACAGAGTCAATGTGGAGGCTATAGACAGGGTGTACCGGTACAGAGTCAATGTGGAGGCTATAGACAGGGTGTACTGTCTATAGACAGGGTGTACTGGTACAGAGTCAATGTGGAGGCTATAGACAGGGTGTACAGGTACAGAGTCAATGTGGAGGCTTTAGACAGGGTGTACTGTCTATAGACAGGGTGTACTGTTACAGAGTCAATGTGGAGGCTATAGACAGGGTGTACTGGTAGAGAGTTAATGTGGAGGCTATAGACAGGGTGTACTGGTAGAGAGTTAATGTGGAGGCTATAGACAGGGTGTACTGGTACAGAGTCAATGTGGAGGCTATAGACAGGGTGTACTGGTACAGAGTCAATGTGGAGGCTATAGACAGGGTGTACTGGTACAGAGTCAATTTGGAGGCTATAGACAGGGTGTACAGAGTCAATGTGGAGGCTATAGACAGGGTGTACAGAGTCAATGTGGAGGCTATAGACAGGTTGTACAGTGTCAATGTGGAGGCTATAGGCAGGTTGTACTGGTAAAGAGTCAATGTGGAGGCTATAGACAGGGTGTACTGGTACAGAGTCAATGTGGAGGCTATAGACAGGGTGTACCGGTACAGAATCAATGTGGAGGCTATAGACAGGGTGTACCGGTACAGAATCAATGTGGAGGCTATAGACAGGGTGTACCGGTACAGAGTCAATGTGGAGGCTATAGACAGGGTGTACTGTCTATAGACAGGGTGTACTGGTACAGAGTCAATGTGGAGGCTATAGACAGGGTGTATAGAGTCAATGTGGAGGCTATAGACAGGGTGTCTATAGCTATAGACAGGGTGTACTGGTACAGAGTCAATGTGGAGGCTATAGACAGGGTGTACAGAGTCAATGTGGAGGCTATAGACAGGGTGTACAGAGTCAATGTGGAGGCTATAAACAGGGTGTACTGTTACAGAATCAATGTGGAGGCTATAGACAGGTTGTACTGGTACAGAGTCAATGTGGAGGCTATAGACAGGGTGTACCGGTACAGAATCAATGTGGAGGCTATAGACAGGGTGTACTGTCTATAGACAGGGTGTACTGGTACAGAGTCAATGTGGAGGCTATAGACAGGGTGTACTGGTAGAGAGTCAATGTGGAGGCTATAGACAGGGTGTACTGCTACAGAGTCAATGTGGAGGCTATAGACAGGGTGTACTGGTACAGAGTCAATGTGGAGGCTATAGACAGGGTGTACTGGTACAGAGTCAATTTGGAGGCTATAGACAGGGTGTACAGAGTCAATGTGGAGGCTATAGACAGGGTGTACAGAGTCAATGTGGAGGCTATAGACAGGGTGTACAGAGTCAATGTGGAGGCTATAGACAGGGTGTCTATAGCTATAGACAGGGTGTACTGGTACAGAGTCAATGTGGAGGCTATAGACAGGGTGTACAGAGTCAATGTGGAGGCTATAGACAGGGTGTACAGAGTCAATGTGGAGGCTATAGACAGGGTGTACAGAGTCAATGTGGAGGCTATAGACAGGTTGTACAGTGTCGATGTGGAGGCTATAGACAGGTTGTACTGGTACAGAGTCAATGTGGAGGCTATAGACAGGGTGTACCGGTACAGAATCAATGTGGAGGCTATAGACAGGGTGTACTGTCTATAGACAGGGTGTACTGGTACAGAGTCAATGTGGAGGCTATAGACAGGGTGTACTGGTAGAGAGTCAATGTGGAGGCTATAAACAGGGTGTACTGCTACAGAGTCAATGTGGAGGCTATAGACAGGGTGTACTGGTACAGAGTCAATGTGGAGGCTATAGACAGGGTGTACTGGTACAGAGTCAATTTGGAGGCTATAGACAGGGTGTACAGAGTCAATGTGGAGGCTATAGACAGGGTGTACAGAGTCAATGTGGAGGCTATAGACAGGGTGTACAGAGTCAATGTGGAGGCTATAGACAGGGTGTACTGGTACAGAGTCAATGTGGAGGCTATAGACAGGGTGTACTGTCTATAGACAGGGTGTACTGTTACAGAGTCAATGTGGAGGCTATAGACAGGGTGTACCGGTACAGAGTCAATGTGGAGGCTATAGACAGGGCGTCTATAGCTATAGACAGGGTGTACCGGTACAGAGTCAATGTGGAGGCTATAGACAGGGTGTCTATAGCTATAGACAGGGTGTACCGGTACAGAGTCAATGTGGAGGATATAGACAGGGTGTACTGTCTATAGACAGGGTGTACTGGTACAGAGTCAATGTGGAGGCTATAGACATGGTGTACTGTCTATAGACAGGGTACAGAGTCGAGGTAATATGTACATACGGGGTAGGTGTAGGTAGAGTTATGAAAGGTGACTACGCAAATAGTCTGGGTAGCCATTTGATGAATTGTTCCACTTGCCGTGCGATAGCAGAGAGAACAGTCTATGACTTGGGTGGCTGGAGTCTTTGACAATTTTTAGGGCCTTCCTCTGACACCGCCTGGTATAAAGGTCCTGGATGGCAGGCAGCTTAACCCCGTGATGTACTGTGCCGCCTTGCAGTCGGAGGCAGAGCTTTTGCCATACCCGGCAGTGATGCAACCCATCATGATGCTCTCGATGGTGCAGCTGTAATATATTTAAATGAGTGGACTGTGGAATGCTTGTTATCTGTAATGAATGTTTTACAATGCGTTTTCTTAGCCACACACAGTGAGCTCTGGAATGTCCTAACGATTTGTACTGTTACACAGGGTAAATACACACACCATCTCTCTAATGTTCACAGAACTAAAGGAAACTTAATCAAATCTCAAGAGTTATGTTGAGTGAGTGAGTGAGTGAGTGAGTGAGTGAGTGAGTGAGTGAGTGAGTGAGTGAGTGAGTGATAGAGATAGAGATAGAGATAGAGATAGATCCAGGACAGCAACACAATTAGAAAACACATTTTTTTTACTCGACACATTGGAAAGAATTGACAAAAAAAACAGAGCAAACAAATGCTTTTTGGCCTTAAACAGAGAGTACACAGTGGCAGAATACCTGACCACTGTGACTGACCCAAAATTAAGGAAAACTTTGACTATATACAGTGAGCATAGCCTTGCTATTGAGAAAGGCCGCCGTAGGCAGACTTGGCTCTCAAGAGAAGACAGGCAATGTGCTGACTGCCCACAAAATGAGGTGGAAACCGAGCTGCACTTCCCAACCTCCTGCCAAATGTATGACCATTTTAGAGACAGATTTCCCTCAGATTAAACAGATCAACAAAAAATTCAAAAACAAATCCAATTTTGATAAACTTCCATATCTATTGGGTGAAATACCACAGTGTGTCACAGCAGCAAGATTTGTGACCTGTTGGCACAAAAAAAAGGTGAAGAACAAACAATTGTAAATACAACCCATATTTGTTGATTTATTTTCCCTTTCGTACTTTATTTGCACATCGTTACAACACTGTATATAGACATAATGAATATAACAAATGTCTTTATTATTTTGTAACTTTTGTAAGTGTAATGTTTCTTGTTAATTTTTTATTGTTTAATTTCACTTTTGTTTATTTTCTACTTCACTTGCTTTGGCAATGTAAACATACGTTTCCCATGCCAATAAAGCCCTTAAATTGAATTGAAACTGAATTGAGAGAGTGTGTGTGTGTGATCCCACTTTACATTCTCCACAGTTAACCCCTGACCCACGTCTACCCCTCCTCCAGACTACTCCTTTACATCTCCCCAACCTCTATCTTTATGGATGGTCTGTTACACCCCTCCTACACACACACACGAGGTGGTCTTCCCATATGGTTGGTTTAGTCACACACACGCGTCAGAGGTGGTCGTCCCAGACTAGGCGGTTGAGGAAACACACACACACATATCTGTGTTGGCCTGCCAAGGCTAGCGGTTCAGTCTAGTGGTCCACTACACCATGAGTGCTGCTGTGGTGGGAAAAAGTGACATTTATTACTGATTCTACGTGTTATAATAAGACCAATTCTGAGTGTTGTGGTTAGAAACTATTACAGAAAATAAACAGTATTTTATGTTATTTTCTCTCTGGTCTTCATAGACCGATACATACTGGGAAAATGAGCGAGGACTAATCACTAGCTCTCTATGTGTGAAATTACAGTGTTGTGGGGACTCCGGGATGCTAGGCTTCTAGGCAGAGTTGCAAAGAAAAAGCCATCTCTCAGACTGGCCAATAAAAAGGAAAGATTAAGATGGGCAAAAGAACACAGACACTGGACAGAGGAACTCTGCCTAGAAGGCCAGAATCCCAGAGTCGCCTCTTCACTGTTGACGTTGAGACTGGTGTTTTGCGGGTACTATTCAATGAAGCTGCCATTTGAGGACTTGTGAGGCGTCGGTTTCTCAAACTAGACACTAACGTACTTGTCCTCTTGCACCGGGGCCTCCCACTCTATTCTAGTTAGAGACAGTTTGCGCTGTTCTGTGAAGGGAGTAGTACACAGCGTTGTAACAAGATCTTCAGTTTCTTGGCAATTTCTCACATGGAATAGCCTTCATTTCTCAGAACAAGAATAGACTGATGAGTTTCAGAAGAAAGGTCTTTGTTTCTGGCCATTTTGAGCCTGCAATCGAACCCACAAATGCTGATACTGCAGATACTCAACTAGTCTAAAGAAGGCCAGTTTTATTGCTTCTTTAATTAGAACAACAGTTTTCAGCTGTGCTAACATAATTTCAAAAGGGTTTTCTAATTATCAGTTAGCCTTTTAAAATGACAACCTTGGATTAGCTAACACAACGTGCCATTGGAACACAGGAGTGATGGTTACTGATAATGGGCCTACATAGATATTCCATTAAAACGTTTCCAGCTACAATAGTCATTTACAACATTAACAATGTCTACACTGTATTTCTGATCAATTTGATATTTTAAAAATGGACAAAAAATGTTATGCTTTTCTTTCAAAAACAAGGACATTTCTAAGTGACCCCAAACCTTTGAACGGTAGTGTGTGTGTGCGTATATATATATATACACACACACACACCATTCTGTTTTAGTGATCTGCTTAAGATTCCAACACAAGCAACAGAACACAGAAAATACACGCACACACACACAGTATCTGTCTCTCCAATCTCTCTGTTCAAATTGGCACAGAGCAACAGAGACAAGCCTCCCCTGCGTTTATTTTTTGTGTGTTCTGCTGCTTATGTTGAAGCCTTTAGCGGATCACTGCTGTGTGTGTGTGTGTGTGTGTGTGTGTCCCCTCTGAGAATCACCACCTCTTCTCACATCACTTCAGCACTGTTTGTTTGTGAAGCAGGATGACATATTGTACTCTCAGCCACACACTGATCAAAGGGGGTTCTCTCTGTGTTTGTGCAATTGTAGAACCCCTTCAGTGACAGTAGCCACTAGAACAAGGAGTAACGATAGCAAGCACCGACAACAACCAGTACTTGACTCTCCTGTGTAGCTAGAGTGTTCATCATATCTGGCATGTGTTGGCATTTAAAAATGTTCCTTCTTTCATCACACAATTATCCTCATAATTTCCCACATATTGTAATGGACGAGCATTATTGTCATGTGGTAACGCTAGTCATCACTGTAATAACTGCCTGTTTACATAGACCTACAGTCACAAATCCATCTTCATCATTAATGTGCCTCTACATAAAACCAGGCGCTGATACATGCAGAAGTTAACATAATCAACTGTACACGTGAACTAGAGGTCGCCCGATTAATCGGAATAGTCGATTAATTAGGGCCGATTTCAAGTTTTTATAACAATCAGAACTCTGTATTTTTGGACACCGATTTGGCCGATTGTTTTTATTTTTATACCTTTATTTAAATAGGCAAGTTAGTTAAGAACACATTCTTATTTTCAATGACGGCCTAGGAACGGTGGGTTAACTGCCTTGTTCAGGGGCAGAACGACAGATTTTTACCTTGTCAGCTCGGGGATTCAATCTTGCAACCTTACAGTTAACTAGTCCAACGCTCTAACCACCTGCCTCTCATTGCACTCCACGAGAAGCCTGCCTGTTACGTGAATGCAGTAAGAAGCCAAGGTAAGTTGCTAGCTAGCATTAAACTTATCTTATAAAAATCAATCAATCATAATCACTAGTTAACTACACATGGTTGATGAAATTACTAGTTTATCTAGCGTGTCCTGCGTTGCATATAATCGATGCGGTGGCATTTGCTGAAAAAGGACTGTCGTTGCTCCAACGTGTACCTAACCATAAACATCAATGCCTTTCTTAAAATCAATACACAGAAGTATATATTTTTAAACCTGCATATTTAGCTAAAAGAAATCCAGGTTAGCAGGCAATATTAACCAGGTGAAATTGTGTCACTTCTCTTGCGTTCATTGCACGCAGAGTCAGGGTATATGCGATAATAATAAACGTTTTGTTTTCGAAATGATAGTTTCTGGATTCGACCATATTAATGACCAAAGGCTCGTATTTCTGTGTGTTATTATGTTATAATTAAGTCTATGATTTGATAGAGTAGTCTGACTGAGCGATGGTAGGCAGCAGCAGGCTCATAAGCATTCATTCAAACAGCAATTTAGTGCATTTTGCCGGCAGCTCTTTGCTGTGCTTCAAGCATTGCACGGTTTATGACTTCAAGCCTATGAAATCCCGAGATTAGGCTTGTGTAACCGATGTGAAATGGCTAGCTAGTTAGCGGGGTGAGCGCTAATAGCGTTTCAAACATCACTCGCTCTGAGACTTGGAGTAGTTGTTCCCCTTGCTCTGCAAGGGCCCCAGCTTTTGTGGAGCGATGGGTAACGCTGCTTCAGGCTGTTGTCGATGTGTTCCTGGTCCGAGCCCAGGTAGGGGCGAGGAGAGGGATGGAAGCTATACTGTTACACTGGCAATACTAAAGTGCCTATTAGAACATCCAATAGTCAAAGGTATATGAAATACAAATGGTATAGAGAGAAATAGTCCTATAATTCCTATATTAACTACAACCTAAAACTTCTTACCTGGGAATATTGAAGATTCATGTTAAAAGGAACCACCAGCTTTAATATGTTCTCATGTTCTGAGCAAGGAACTGAAACTTTAGCTTTCTTACATGGAACATATTGCACTTTTACTTTCTTCTCCAACACTTTGTTTTTGCATTATTTAAACCAAATTGAACAGGTTTCATAATTTATTTGAGGCTAAATTGATTTTTATATATGTATTATATTAAGTTAAAATAAGTGTTCATTCAGTATTGTTGTAATTGTCAGTATTACAAATAAATAAAATAATAAAAAATTGGCCGATTAATTGGTATCGGCTTTTTTGGTCCTCCAATAATCGATATCGGCGTTGAAAAATCATGATCAGTCGACCTCTAACGTGAACTACGACCGTGTACACATGAACCACGACCGAGTACACCTAGTACACGTGAACTACGACCGTGTACACCTAGTATACGTGAACTACGACCATGTACACCTAGTATACGTGAACTATGACCGTGTCCAGCTAGTATATATGAACTATGCCCGTGTACAGCTAGTATATATGAACTATGCCCGTGTACAGCTAGTATATATGAACTATGCCCGTGTACAGCTAGTATATATGAACTATGCCCGTGTACAGCTAGTATATATGAACTATGCCCGTGTACAGCTAGTATATATGAACTATGCCCGTGTACAGCTAGTATATATGAACTATGCCCGTGTACAGCTAGTATATATGAACTATGCCCGTGTACAGCTAGTATATGTGAACTATGCCCGTGTACAGCTAGTATATATTAACTATGCCCGTGTACAGCTAGTATATGTGAACTATGCCCGTGTACACCTAGTATACGTGAACTATGACCGTGTACAGCTAGTATGTGTGAACTATGCCGGTGTACACCTAGTATACGTGAACTATGACCGTGTACAGCTAGTATGTGTGAACTATGCCGGTGTACACCTAGTATACGTGAACTATGCCGGTGTACACCTAGTATACGTGAACTATGACCGTGTACAGCTAGTATGTGTGAACTATGCCGGTGTACACCTAGTATACGTGAACTATGCCCGTGTACAGCTAGTATGTGTGAACTATGCCGGTGTACACCTAGTATACGTGAACTATGCCGGTGTACACCTAGTATACGTGAACTATGACCGTGTACAGCTAGTATGTGTGAACTATGCCGGTGTACACCTAGTATACGTGAACTATGACCGTGTACAGCTAGTATATGTGAACTATGACCATGTACAGCTAGTATATGTGAACTATGTGATGCCAGCAGTCTTGTGGGACTGGTACAAAATGAAACTTCAAAATACTGTACTACATGGCAGTTGATATGTACATATTGTTGTTTGATTCCTTTTCCAAATTTAACTGTAAGATGTAAATATTGGTGTTTTTATTGTTCCTGGAGGCTGTTGCCATGGTGATGTACAAGCCTACCCTTTAGCTCCATCGCTTCACGTGCAGTTTAAGCACGCGCACAAACACAGTTCCCATGCTCCCCCTCCCTCTTGCTTCCAATTCTCTCTTCCTTCATAGGCGTACGCCCTTCCCATCTTCAACTGTCTTGTTCCTCACTCTCTCCCATCAGTGCACCCCAACACGGCTGTAAAAGCAAAGCACTGCTGCACAGCCTGAGGTGATGCTCCTCCCGTACGCCCGGTCCTTTGACCTAACTGATCACCTAGTCCTCTCTTCTTTACTGATAGAGATGGAAGGAGAGGCCTGGAGGAAAGGGACTATTCAGTCTAAAGTTGTCTTTATACGAGGCTACAAGGTTCCGTTTTGGCCTGAGAGACTATCCTTTTATGAGTTTACAGCATAACACACCGCCAGCCATTCAGCAACATATCACAAACACTTGGACTATGTTATGATCATAAATGGAGGGACCCAATAGAACGTCCCAAACCATACTAATTGCGCTGAGCCCAGGGTGAAATTGACAAATATATCTACAATGTAACATCAACATTTGCAGTAGCAATTGATATGCGTATTAGGCTACAGGTCATTGCTGGCAACACCACCTTCACACAAAACCATGCATCATTATAATGTATAGCCAGGGTCAGTGTAAAAGTGCACAACAATTTGACAGCTGTCAAGGTTGATGTAGCCAATATTATGCACAGTTTGTGCGCCGAGTTTATACGCAAATCCCCTTCTCCGACACAAAGACTACAACCAGGCTTTAGCAGAGGCTGCCTCTGGCTTTCCTGAATTCACAAAGTAATTGGTCTCATGACATGTCAGTTTGCGTAAAAGTGCTATGCTCCAACTTTGGCGCAACAGCCCGTGTTTTTCAACGTAGACCATCAATATAAGTATGTCAATAGTAGTATCAACAAGGCAATCATCATATGACATGAACATGTATGTTGACGACTTCGTTTACCTCAGTAGGTTTGGCAGAGGTATGGAGCCCGAGGCTGTCCCCAGGATTCCCCTTTTCCCACTCAGTAATTTCTCCACCAGGACCACATTCCCGGTCCGGGCCGCTTCTAGTAGTTCTTGTTCCTTCCCCATCCCGACCGAACTTCTTATAATCCCGGATTTCTAATCCAAAACCGGTATGTAGAAAGAGAATAACGGCGGTGGGGATCCCCCTTCACTGTATCTTGTGAAAAAACATCTCAGTGTGTTCTTTTTACTGCATGTTGCAGTAAGCGTTCCCTCAAATGGGTAGGTTACCGTCCGCGGTGTGCTGCAAGGTTGGCAGGCTCAGTTGCAGAACGAGTCCATTGTCGAACCGAACGCAGGAATGAAGAACCGTAAATAGCGCATTTTGCACGGTGCTGCCTGCTGCAGCTGGCTCGAGGGAACTAAGAACAAGCCGGTTGCCAAACCCAGACCGCCACTCGCTCTCTTCTCTCTCCGTTCGGCTATTTTCTCCTCTCTTCTCTCTCCGTGTAGCCCAACAAACACGCTGTGTCGTGTCCTCTCGTTGTATTACTGTCTGTTATTGTAGCATCCCAATCGCTCCCTCTTTCTTTCTCAGTTCTCCACTTTCTTCGAACCGCACTCACCACAGTGCCTAATGGTATCCTGCCTAATACAACGTTGTACAGTATGGGCGTGGATGGCGGGTTACAGCACCAACCCGAGGCGAAAAGGCTTTGTTATTTATTTGCTAATTTAAGAAAGTCACAGGTTATATAAAAAGGCTCCTATATTCGGTTAGCAGTCAGCTTTAGGAAGAATATCGATTTGTATATTCCACTATTGAGCGAATAACGGGTGCACATTTCATTATTATTGGTTTATCAAGATAACCGTCCAAAATACATAAATCAGTGGATGCTGTAAAACAAATATAGTTGTGAAAATAGTGAAAATAATAGCAGCCTTGGTCTATGACACCTGTTTGTGTGACAAAACAAGCAAGAGACCCATGTTTTTTGATGGGCTGCTCTGTCCATTGACAGGCTTGGATTGAGACACACCCCTTTGTGAATCTCCTCCTCCCTTGCCAGAAGATTTTAACATGTTTTATTTAAACTTTATTTACCTAGGCAAGTCAGTTAAGAACAAATTCTTATTTACAATGACGGCCTACTCTGGCCAAACCCTCCCCTAAACCGGACAACCCTGGGCCAATTGTGCACCGCCCTATGGGACTCCCAATCACGACCGGTTGTGATACAGCCCGGGATCAAACCAGGGCTGTAGTGACACTGGATCTCAGGGCTAGAAGTGTCTTAGAACGCCACTCGGTGACCTGCAGCGAATACACAGTTATTGACTAGTTCACTATCGGTTAATTAGGAACGATTTCACTATTTTGCTGTAAATGCTGTAAATTAAGGAACACACACAGTTGTGTGATTGTGCCCTGGCTCCTGTCTGGACCTCTGATGTGAGCTCAGTGCATTGCTTCCTGTCTTGCTGGGAAGAGAAGAACGTCCTATTGAGAGGAGGGTGATGGAGAAAACCATAGAGAGTAGGACTTCATATAGCCTACTAAACAAGAGTGAGGAGAGGAATCTCCTTGCCAGAGAGAGAGAGAAGCAGCTGCAGCCCCATCGGGTGTTGGATAGAGATACTACAATCTGACTGTCAGGGGAGAGCAGCGAAGCTGATCTCATAAGCCAAATCTATTCCATAGCAGAACCACAGACACATACAAGACAGTCCTTGTTTCACTCCATTGTTTAGCTGTCGTTCGGTCATTTCATTGGTGATGAGAGGAGAAATGTGTGCTTCAAAACGAGTCAAACCTATTAAATGATACGTCTATTTTTTCATTTTCTACTCTTCTCCTTTCTGATTTTGAGCTGGAGTATATGACAAAACCACAGCAAGGGGCTCATTCAGCAAGGCAAAACGTTTTGGAACATTCAGATCAAAATATGCTATAAAAAAATAAGTTTAACTCTGAAACATACAATAAGGAGTTACCTTGCCCATTTTCATGGCATTTCTATCTGCAACATTTGACTATTGAATGTGGCTCTGGGTGACAACAGGGGAACCTACAATACCCATACCTACCAGTAGATGTCAGACTCGGACTGCTTTTCTGTCTTCATCAAGGACGTTGGCAGCATACAACAGTGGACAGTAAGGGCTCTGTCTCAATCCATCCATGTCCTCTCCTTGACTACTCAGATTCGAAAGACCTGACCACAATTAACTATAAACAGTCTAGCACATTTAATATGGCCGACAACACAGGGCCATTTTTTTGATCTGCAGACAGTGGTTTCTGTTGCTCTTCGCTCATCAGGGGAAGTCCCTTCTTCATAAGGTATTTCGGTGCTGTCCATGACACCTTCTGAAGGCTGCGCCCATCGTGTTGATCTGGCCCAATCTGAGCCAGGTGGCTTGTCCACTGCTCCTCCCACTTAAGCCAGAGCCATTGAGATGCCTTCTCTGGCTCCTTTTCAGTTAATCTTTCCTCAATTCCTTTTCAAAAAACACTGGAGAAGGCCTGAGTGGAGGGATCTTAGACCATCCCCTTCAATACGTTTGAGAATGAGGCCAGGCGATACTCTAGAATCCTCAAATTTAAATCTGGACCTCTAAACCAGTTCCACTGCTTTTTTCTCCTCTAGACCTGGGACACCAGGTGGTGCTATTCATTCTCAGGTAGAACAAAAGAACCAGCAGCACTCTGGACTACCAGGGTAGGATTTGATTACTCCTGGCCTAGGATGTGAGGAGTCACGAAAACGTATTGAGAATGAGCCTTGCCTCCTATCTATGTGGCAGACCTTTCACTGTGTTCCCTTTACTCCTCAGTGCCCTCTATTGGTAGACACTTGGTCTTCAATCCCTTGTCAATGTATGATACTTTCAGCAGCTTCCTCTATCCACTCCTCCCATGGAAGTGTTTGCTCTGTCCCGTTAGTGGACTGGTGGAAGTTCCCTTGTCCAGATGCACCAGGTTTAAACCCCCCACAATTCAGTAGATAGGCAGATGACCAAGTGTGCACCATGTTTAATAAGATTTACATTTTGATCATTTATCTGATACTACTACTCCCCCCCCCGAGGGACTTAGTGAATTCAACTTAAGGGCAATTCCGCCACTTTTCAACCTCATATTCATTATTGCCATCAACATACCTGTCTACATGTTTGAAAATCACTGTTTTTAAAATGTATTTACTTTTGATGTCATTGGGCATAGAAATGTGCCATTTTCAAATATGCAGACACTGGTATTGTGCTGAAGACAATGAAAATTAGGTTGGAATTGCCCTTTAAGGTAGATAGGTAAAACAACCACATCAATCATTGTAAGTAAAAGTTCCCTCAATAGAGAAGCTATCAGTATAATCATTGCTAGTAAGAACAGACAAGTGCAAGGAAGTCAAGTAGAACAGTATAACAACTGAGAAAGACAATTATTGGATACCTTTTTATTTTCATCAGTAGCTCAGCAGCTTCGACAGACAAATATTACAAATCATTTTCTTTTTGTACACAGGTTCTCAGGAGGCAGAGCTCCCAGGAGAGGAGCGGCTGAGCAGGTCAAGGGAGGAGCTATAGGTCAAGGGAGGAGCTATTGTAATGAGGGGGCAGGTCCCTTTGGACCAGGAAGTGGATGAGAAAGTTAACCCCGGGGAGGGCAGCCTTTAAAGTACAATCAAGCATTCAAATCCTACCAGCCATTCAAGTTTTGTCAGTGTTGAGCAGGTAAGTGAACCTGCATCGTATCAAGGCAGAGCGCAGACAGCGCAGCTTGGAAAGACATTCAGCTGGACTGAACTAGGCCTAGGCTGAGCTAGGTCCACAATTTGGATAGTTAAGGACTTTAAAGTAGAAAAGGTATGTATTCCCAAACTGTGCCCTTTTTGAAGGACTAGGATGGGGTCATTCGAGTGAGCCTGCCAGTGAAAACCAAAGGAAGACCAGTTGCCATCGTTGGTGTAAACAGAACTAACTACCTTTACCTTCTTCGGTTTTGTTTTAGGGTAGTTGTGTTTTTACTTGATCTCATTTCCATTCGGGAACAGAGAACCTGCAGACTGCACCTTTAAAGAGAGGCAAGCCATTGTAATCCGTCAGCAAATCTCATGCTACTACTGGAAACGTCCCTGTGTAAGACGTGAGACTTCAGACAGAACTGCCTTCTGACTGAATTCTATGTGAGCCAAAAGCATGCTCCAAAGGGGAAATAAAGCACTATTCTACAACACTCCAAGGCTTCCCCAACAGACAAGCATGGTGCAGCAGATATGGGCACAACTTCACGTGGGTGAAAACTACACATGTATAATTATGCAAATATAGAATGCACGCATAGAAAAGCACATGCCTGTGTTTCCCCTCCTGCACTGGGAGGAGTTCCCTAACGTAGCAGGCGTAAAATCAACGCCTGAAACTGGATCCTTTACAACAAATCTTGAGGAGAAGGGGGGGGGGGGGGGGGGGGGGGGGGGGAGTCAGGGAGGTTCTCTTCTGCAACATTCAACCAATCCAGTACATGTGGAGGAGAAGATGGAGCGTCACCTTGTTAATGTCCAAAAGTGGAAGTCGCGTCACAGGCTCTTTCCATTTCCCCTTAAAACCTGATCGTACGGTGTTGGGCTCGGCAGAGGCTAGGCGAGAGCTGTATTCATTAGTCGCAGACCTTTGCAAAACAACGTTTCGCAACAGAAACAATTTACTCTAGGAACTTAATGGAAGCAAAGGCCGCAAACAGAACCAACGAGGGGGGACCTACCTGAATTTGTCCAATCGTTGCTAAATGTTTTCCGTTTGGAGTAAATGTTTTAAGTTGCAAAACGTTTTGAACAGAAAATACATTTTGTAAAGGAATCCAAATAATGAATACACCCCAGGCTTTATCCTCATAGGAGAAAAGAGATGGTAACTTGCTCTCCATATTAGTGTTCTTTTCACTCATTGGATGTTCGAGAGATGACAGAATAGTGTTCTCAACCGGATTGGACGATGCTTTCGTACAGGGATCGTATTTACAGTGAATGTCGTTCAAAAGTGCTGGACACACAACTAGCTATTTACATGTAGAAAAATAGTGGGGAATAAACAGTGCAGTGGGACATCATGGGCATTGTAGACATTAACTAGATGGAATGGAAGAAAAGTACATGTGAAAATATATAATTGTATATTTTCCCTTTTCAATTAAATGAAATGCTTGTTTTAGTTACATGACAAATACATGTTGAAAACACACTGCACAACAATTCAGAATTCTGTAGAAAACATTGTGTACGCTTTGCCCCTCATAAGTACATTACCATACACACACCAAATACAATTGGTTCAGCGCTAGATACATTTTTTTCCATAAGCACCAAATGACATGTTCAGTTTCAGCGCAGTGCCAAAATAAGTCTATTTTTAAGACATTCCTCCAAAGATATGACATTCAGTGTCTCACCCCACCCAGGCAAGCCCCTCCCATAAAAGGTCATATTACATATAGAAGGTATCGATTCGGGGAGGGCAACTCCCCCCCCCCCCCCCCAAGACTAACATTCAGGACTCCCACCCCACCTCCCTAGCCCCTCCATTCCACTTGAGGGCTGTTTAATTTAGATTCGTCCCCTCTCCCCTTCATCCCTCCTTACGCTCCCATATTTAGGAGGCTGCTCTGGCTTGCAGAGTCAGATTAATGGAGAGACTGAACATTAACTTACTGCATAAAGAGAGCAACTCAAAACAAGCACAACAATCACGTAAAACAAGCATGTGTACTGCAGTCCTAGTCCCAGCCCAGGGATGACACGGCAGCACTGTATCGAGGAGGGGATGAAAGTCTAACACTGTCCACTCTCCAGTTCCTCTACTGGGGGTAGGGATGAGGGTGGTAGGTAGGCTGAAGTGAAAAAGTAGACCCCCTCTCTGGTTTTCAGGGACTGCGTGTGTGTGTGTTAAGGAGTAGACTTCATGGACTGTGTGTGTGTGTGTGTGTGTGTGTGGTCTAGTTCTTAGGCGACCAGTTCTTCATAAGAACAGGCTTGAATGACCTGGCTGATGCTTGAATAATACTTGTGTGATGCTATATCAAGTAGCTCCAGTATCCAGCACCCTCTCCTCTCTGCTTCCCCCCTGTGGTGATATGCAAGCACTACAGACTGGTGGTCACTGGGCCTCTGGTGGCCTACCCTAGCTGCTGTTCACTTTGAGACTCTTCATGCGGTGTAACAGGGAGTCCTTCTCCATTTGGGCCTCAGCTAGAGCCATCTTGGCTTTGGAGAGCTCCAGTTTCAAACACTCGTTCTCCTCTATCAGCAGCTAGGAGTAAACAGAAGAGAGGGTGTTGATAAGTGTGGTGGTTAAATTCCTATGAAAGAGTGCAGGGCATAACATTTTATTTTTGGTCCACCAGCCAGTCAGATTTTTTACCAGCCAAAATATTTTCTCCCTGCTAAAATTACACAAAACAAAAAGCGCTGTTTGTAATGTATCCAAAACAAATGCATTACTAGAAAGAAGTAATGTGGTATATTGTTTAATTTAATTTGTGACTTGAGTACACACACAAAATATCACAGAGGAGACAAAGACTTTCACCTGCCCCTTTAAGGGCCGGAGGTTACCATGGTAACGCTACTCCAGTCATGTTTATGGCTGTGAGATCGAGTCTGACTAGTAGAAGTGTCATCTTCGCTTTCCGAGCAGTTGAAACGCAAACATGGAAAAACAGCCTAGCTAGTGAACAAAACAATGTAAATAGCCGAGAAACACAACGTGTCACTTCAGTAGACTTTTGTTTCAAGTAAATTTGACCAACTTTTATTCCTGTGCGCAGCGCTTCTAAAAATGTATATTTCCCTCAGCTCTTCACATGCGCAGTGTTGCAGCGCAAAGTGGAATAGGCTACATAGGATTTGCAGTTTTGACTTTGTGCGATTAATTTACAAGCTATGAAACAAAACGGTGGAAATAATTTGAAAATAAATATAACAGTATTTATTTTACATGTGATCATACTTGCTTATTTTTATTCATAAATGAGAGTGAAATGATCACACTGTGGAGCCCTGGCCCCCCGCCAACATGGCTGGTGTAAACAGACATTCTTACCTGACAACTCAAAAATCAACCCTCATATGGCAGGTGGCGGGTGTTCATTTCAGGCCCTGGATGAGAGGGTGGTGTGTGTGTGGACTACTCACCTGTTCTTTGTTGGAGGGGGTTGTGCTAGGGCTAGGAGGGCCGGGGGTCTGTGTGGCCTTGAGAGTGCTGCTGACCACACTCTCAGGGACTGGAGACAGACCACTGTCAATCAATTGGACTTCTTTCTTAGGCCCCGCCTCAGACGCATTTTCCACTGTGACAACAGAGAAGGTGGGCGGGGAGTGGGTGAAAGGTAGAAATAAACTTGAAAGGCATGTCATTGTATGATGAAATGAGACGGTGTTGGGGCGGAGGGTGCAGGAGGGTGTGTGTGCGTGTGTGTATAAGTGAGGCAGTGTGTGTTTGTGTATGAGTGAATGTGTGAGACTCTGTGCACGCGTAAGAGTGCGCGTGAGAGAGTGCGGCACGGTGCTGCCTCAGATTGTTTGTTGGCAATTTGCATATACTCCAGAATGTTATGAAGAGTGATCAGATTAATTGCAAAGTCCCTCTTTGCCATGCAAATTAACTGAATCCCCAAAAAACATTTCCACTGCATTTCAGCCCTGCCACAAAAGGACCAGCTGACATCATGTCAGTGATTCTCTCGTTAACACAGGTGTGAGTGTTGACGAGGACAAGGCTGGAGATCACTCTGTCATGCTGATTGAGTTTGAATAACAGGCTGGAAGCTTCAAAAGGAGGGTGGTGCTTAGAATCATTGTTCTCCCCAGACCTTAATCTCATTGAGAACTTGTGGTCAATCCTCAAGAGGCGGGTGGACAAACAAAAACCCACAAATTCTGACAAACTCCAAGCATCGATTATGCAAGAATGGACTGCCATCAGTTAGGATGTGGCCCAGAAGTTGATTGACAGTATGCCAGGGCTGAATGCAGAGGTCTTGAAAAACAAGGGTCAACAATGCAAATATATATCATAATAATTGTCAATAAAAGCATTGACACTTATGAAATGCTTGTAATTATACTTCAGTATTCCATAGTAACATCTGACAAAAATATCTAAAGACACCGAGGCAGCAGACTTTGAAAATGAATATTTGTGTCATTCTCAACTTTTGGCCACGACTGTATATACAGTTGAAGTCGGAAGTTAACATACAATTAGTTTGGAGTCATTAAAACTCGTTTTTCAACCACTCCACAAATTTCTTGTTAACAAACTATAGTTTTGGCAAGTTGGTTAGGACATCTACTTTGTGCATGACATGTAATTTTTCCAACAATTCACTGTATCACAATTCCAGTGTGTCAGAAGTTTACATACACTAAGTTGACTGTGGCTTTAAACAGCTTGGAAAATTCCAGAAAATGATATCATGACCGTAGAAGCTTCTGATAGGCTAATTGACATAATTTGAGTCAATTGGCAGTGTGGATATATTCCAAGGCCTACCTGTAGATGTATTCCAAGGCCTACCTGTAGATGTATTCCAAGGCCTACCTGTAGATGTATTCCAAGGCCTACCTGTAGATGTATTCCAAGGCCTACCTGTAGATGTATTCCAAGGCCTACCTGTAGATGTATTCCAAGGCCTACCTGTAGATGTATTCCAAGGCCTACCTGTAGATGTATTTCAAGGCCTACCTGTAGATGTATTCCAAGGCCTACCTGTAGATGTATTTCAAGGCCTACCTGTAGATGTATTTCAAGGCCTACCTTTTAGCGCAGTGCCTCTTTGCTTGACATCATGGGAAAATCAAAAGAAATCAGCCAAGACCTCAGAAAACAAATTGTAGACCTCCACAAGTCTGGTTCATCATTGGGAGCAATTTCCAAATGCCTGAAGGTACCACATTCATCTGTACAAACAACATGGGACCACGCAGCAGTCATACCACTCAGGAAGGAGATATTTCTGTCTCCTAGAGATGAACGTACTTTGGTGCGAAAAGTGCAAATCAATCCCACAACAGCAAAGGACTTTGTGAAGATGCTGGAGGAAACAGGTACAAAAGTATCTATATCCACAGTAAAACGAGTCCAAAATCGATATAACCTGAAAGGCCACTCAGCGAGGAAGAAGCCTCTACTCCAAAACCCCCATAAAAAAGCCAGACTACGGTTTGCAACTGCACATGGGGACAAAGAGAAATGTCCTCTGGTCAAAAATACAACTGTTTGTCCATAATGACCATCGTTATGTTTGGAGGAAAAGGGGGAGGCTTGCAAGCCGAAGAACACCATCCCAACCGTGAAGCACGGGGGTGACAGCATCATGTTGTTTGTGTGCTTTACTGCAGTAGGGACTGGTGCACTTCACAAAATAGATGGCATCATGAGAGGGGATAATTATGTGTATATATTGGAAGCAACATCTCAAGACATCAGTCAGGAAGTTAAAGCTTGGTCACAAATGGGTCTTCCAAATGGACAATGACCCCAAGCATACTTCCAAAGTTGTGGCAAAATGGCTTAAGGACAATAAAGTCAAGGTATTGGAGTGGCAATCAAAGCCCTGACCTCAATCCTATAGAACATTTGTGGGCAGAACTGAAAAAGCGAGTGCGAGCAAGGAGGCCTACAAACCTGACTCAGATACACCAGCTCTGTCAAGAGGAATGGCCCAAAATCCACCCAATTTATTTTGGGAAGCTTGTGAAAGGCAACCTGAAACATTTGACCCAAGTTTAAAAAATGTAAAAGGCAATGCTACCAAATACTAATTGAGTATGTAAACTTCTGACCCACTGGGAATGTGATGAAAGAAATAAAAGCTGAAAGAAATAATTCTCTCTACTATTATTCTGACATTTCACATTGTTAAAATAAAAGTGGTGATCCTAACTGACCTAAGACAGGGATTTTTTACTAGGATTAAATGTCAGGAATTGTGAAAAACTGAGTTTAAATGCATTTGGCTAAGGTAAGCTTCCAACCAACTGTATATGAGTGAATGTGTGAGGCAGTGTGTGTGTGTGTGTGTGTGAGTGAGTGAGGCAGTGTGTGTGTCTCACCCCCTATAGAGAAGGCTCCATCGTCTGTCCTGTGGATGAGCAGGTTGGCGATGTGCAGGGTGATGGGGGTGGGATCAGGGTCAGACGGGTTGTCACGGAGACCATCATCCTGCAGAGGGGGAAAGAGGTTAATGTGTCTGTGGTTAATGTGTCTGTGGTTAATGTGTTGGTGTGTGTTCATCCCCACCTTCAGGTTGATGTGTGTGTCCCTGACGCTGATCTCCATCGGGAGGACCTGGGGGGTGGAGTCATCCTCCAGGAAGTGAGCCAGGTTCCTTAGCGACGACATGAGGAAGCTGGCCCGGTAGCCGTGGAGACGCAGCTGGAGGAAACCGTTGGTCTCAGCCAGGGGGGAGTGGGTGGCAGCACAGGGCCCGCTCTCCAGCCGAGCCCTGACCTCCGGGAGATGGGTGGTCCCGTCTGAATTGGCCTCCAGACCGCCACCTAGCGAGGGGAAGAGGAGAGAATAATCAGGCAGTAATCAATCAATTCCCATTAAAAAGAGAAGGCATGGATTGGCTGCAATACAAACATAATCACTGCAACCACAACTCAAAGAAAAGGCTCAGCGATGGCCGCTCGGCAGGCATACAACCAGACACTGCCTTACTGCTGACGCCAGTCTATGAATCCATTTCTAAGGTGTGACTAATTTGTAAAGCAAGGGCCCTTCTGGGGGGTGGGGGTACTGATCCCATACAACTATTTAAAGGCCAGTGAAGTGTCACAGCAGCTGCACGCACAGACACACATTAATACTACAACGCATCGGTCACTGCCTCAGTCAGGAAGGAAGGAGAGATGGAGGGAGGAAATGGCAGACGTGAGAGAAGGTAAGAGGTAAAAACAGAAATGGTGAGAAAGTGATCAAGGAGAGCGAGAGAGCGGGGTAGGAAAGGAGAGCGAGAGAGAGGGGTAGTGAAGGAGAGAGATGGGGATTATTCTGTGAAAGAGGGAGGAGGCGGAGCTGAGCGAGCGAGCACTGTCTCATAGTACTGGGGCTAAATATGGACCTCAACAACCCCTCTTAAATATTCACACACGTTGGAGGTGACATGCTGGAGACACACATGCACACAACCTGTCGTGCCACAAAATCACATACCGACACTGGGTTTAATGTAGCTGGTAATGGGAGCAAAACCCCCATTAGTGCTAATGCACCGTCTCACTGCAGCAGTTAGACACACACACCCCTTGAGACACACACTGCAGTCACACATTGTGTGTGTGTGTGTGTTTTTTACTATCCTTGTGGGAACCAGAAGTTCTCACCAGGATAGTAAAACAAGGACAATCGTGTGGACATTTTGCCAATCCCCACAAGGAAAAACACTATTTATGGGCTTAGGGGTTAGGTTCAGGGATGGCTACAATTAGGGTTAGGTTTAGGGGTTTGTGGTTAAGGAAAATAGGATTTTGAATGGGAATCAATTGTTTGGTCCCCACAAGGATAGTAAATCAAACTTGTGTAGCATGCTTGGTGTAGCAAAAATACAAATTACTATCTGTCATTTCATACCAACGATGAAATCAGAGATACACTAAAACACACAAACAGGTAGTAAGTAGCACTTGTGCGCAAGCTTGCGTTTGCCTACCCATGCTTATGTTCCACACACACATACCTTCACTGCCTGGGGCAGGGGGTACAATAGTGCTGCCCTGAGCAGTGGGTACCATACCTGCAAGAGTTATGGAAGGGTAAACCAAGTCAATTGGGAGTGTGTGTGGGAGTGTGTGGCCATAACCCAGCTATAGATAGTACTCCAAGAAAATGGGGAATAGCAAAACTGCAGTGTGTGTGAGTGCAATGTGTGTGTACTAGCCCAGATGTATGCATGCATGTATATATGCGTATGAGCATATACATTTGTGTGTCTACGCATGCGTCTGTGTGTGTCTTCACCCAGGCTGCGGTTGCTGAGGTATTGTCGGAGGCTGACGTTTCCCAGCTGTGTGGGTCTGATGCAGCCCACCTCCAGAGACACAGCCGTGCTCTCCCCTCGCACTTCCATCGCCCCACACACACACTGTACCTTCAGCACCAGCACCGACACCTGGGGGTGGGGAGAGAGAGGCATTACGTTGGATAAGAGTCTGCTAAAATGAATAAAAATGTAAGTTAATTCAATCAATTCAGAAAGTGGGGTAAAGTGATAGTTCAGGAAATGAAAAATGCTCATGTGTACTCATATATGTATGTACAATGCTTTCGGAAAGTATTCAGACCCCTTGACTTTTTCAACATTTAGTTACGTTACAGCCTTGTTCTAAAATGGATTAAATAAAACATTTTCAATCTACAATCTACACACAATACCTCATGAAAGAAAAAAGGTTTTTAGAATTGTTTGCAAATGTATTAAACATAAAAAACATAATTACTTTATTTACATAAGTATTCAGACCCTTTGCTATGAGACTCGAAACTGAGCTCAGGTGCATCCTGTTTCCATTGATCGTCCTTGAGAAGTTTCTACAACTTGATTGTAGTCCATCTGTGGTAAATTCAATTGATTGAACATGATTTGGAAAGGCACACGTGTCTATATAAGGTCCCACAGTTGACATGTCAGAGCAAAAACCAAGCCATGAGCTCGAAAGAATTGTCCGTATAGCTCTGAGACAGGATTGTGTCGAGGCACAGATCTGGGGCTACCAAAACAGTTCTACAGCATTGAAGGTCCCCAAGAACACAGTGGTCGCCATCATTCTTAAATAGAATAAGTTTGGAACAACCAAGACTCTTCCTAGAAATGGCCGCATGGCCAAACTGAGCAATCGGGGGAGAAGGGACTTGGTCAGGGGGGTGACAAAGAACCCAGAGTTCCTCTGTGGAGATGGGATAACCTTCCAGAAGGACAACCATCTCTGCAGCACTCCACCAATCAGGTCGTTTTGGTAGAGTGGCCAGACGGAAGCCACTCCTCAGTAAAAGGCACATGACAGCCCGGTTGATGTTTTCCAAAAGGCACCTAAAGACCATGAGAAACAAGATTCTCTGGTCTGATGAAACCAAGACTGAACTCCTTGGCCTGACCACTAAGCGTCACATCTGGAGGAAACCTGGCACCATCCCTACGGTGAAGCATGTTTGTGGCAGCATCATGCTGTGGGGATGTTTTCCAGCAGCATGGACTGGGAGACTACTCAGGATCAAGGCAAAGATGAACAGAGCAAAGTGCAAAGATATCCTTGATAAAGTCCTGAGTGCTCTGGAGCAGGTTCTCAGACTGTGGCAAAGGTTCACCTTCCAACAGGACAACGACCTTAAGCAAATACAGGTGTGTCAAGCTTGTCGCGTCATACCCAAGAAGACTCGAGGCTGTAATCGCTGCCAAAAGGTACTGAGTAATGGGTCTAAATACTTATATAAATGTAGTAGACATTTTTGCAAATGTATTAAAAATAAACTAAATACCTGTTTTTGGTTTGTAATTATGGGGTATTGAGGGGGAAAAAACAATTTAATCGATTTTATAACAAGGCTGTAACGTAACAAAATGTGGAAAAAGTCAAGGGGTCTGAATACTTTCCGAATGCAATGTATAGTGTGTGTGTATGCATGTGTGTGTACAGCACGGTGTCTGTTCATGTGTCCATGCCTGAATGTGGGCATACATTTCCTGTGCATGTGTGTATTACCATGTCTTTGGTAGGTTCGTCGATGCTCTGGGAGGTGGCACTGACAGTATCTGGTGAGCCAGCACCGTCCTGCTCCCCTGTGCCCATGGCCGCTACTGCTGCTGCCTCCTTGGCAATTTCTGTGGCACTTTGCTCCCTCACCACATCCTTAAAGCCTGAGATGGACACGTCGTCTGTGGACACAGAATGAATAAAAAAATTGGTGGTCTGCTACCAATACATTGATAAATACCAGACAAAAACCTAAACTCAGCAACAACAAAAAAAGGACCCTGTCTTTCAAAGATAATTCTTAAAACTTCACAGATCTTCACTGTAAAGGGTTTAAACACTGTTTCCCATGCTTGTTCAATGAACCATAAAAAATTAATGAACATGCACCTGTGGCAATTATGCACCTGTGGCAATTAAGGTCAAAGTTATGAAAACTTAGAACACTAAAAAGAGGCCTTTCTACAGACTCTGAAAAACACCAAAAGAAAGATGCCCAGGGTCCCTGCTCATCTGCATGAACATTCCTTAGGCATGCTGCGAGGCATGAAGGCCGCAGATGTGGCCAGGGCAATAAATTGCAATGTCCGTACTGTGAGACGCCTAAGACAGCGCTACAGGAAGACAGGACGAACAGCTGATCGTGGCAGACCACGTGTAACACCTGCATAGGATTGGCATTTCCGAACATCACACCTGCAGGACAGGTACAGGATGGCAACAACTGCCCGAGTTACATTAGGAATGCACAATCCCTCCATCAGTGCTCAGACTGTCCACAATAGGCTGAGAGGCTGGACTGAGGGCTTGTAGGCCTATTGTAAGGCAGGTCCTCACCAGACATCACCGGCACTTATGGGCACAAACCCACCGTCGCTGGACCAGACAGGACTGGCAAAAAGTGCTCTTCAAAGTTGTCTCACCAGGGGTGATGGCCGGATTCACGTTTATCGTCGAAGGAATGAGCGTTACACCGAGGCCTGTACTCTGGAGCGGGATTGATTTGGAGGTGGAAGGTCCATCATGGTCTGGGGCGGTGTGTCACAGCCTCATCTGACTGAGCTTGTTGTCATTGCAGGGAATCTCAACGCTGTGCATTACACGGAAGACATCCTCCTCCCTCATGTGGTACCCCTTCCTGCAGGCTCATTCTGACATGACCCTCCACCATGACACGGCCTCCAGCCATACTGCTCGTTCTGTGCGTGATTTCCTGCAAGACAGGAATGTCAGTGTTCTGCCATGGCCAGCGTAGAGCCCTGATCTCAATCCCATTGAGCATGTCTGGGACCTGTTGGATTGGAGGGTGAGGGCTAGTGCCATTCCCCCCAGAAATGTCCAGGAACTTGCAGGTGCCTTGTGGAAGAGTGGGGTAACATCTCACAGCAAGCACTGGCAAATCTGGCACAGTCCATGAGGAGGAGATGCACTGCAGTACTTGTACTTAAATGCAGCTGGTGGCCACACCAGATACTGACTGTTACTTTTGGTTTTGACCCCCCCTTTAGTCACAGACACATTATTCAATTTCTGTTAGTCTGTGGAACTTGTTCAGTCTATGTCCATTGTTGAATCTTATGTTCATACAAATATTTACACATGTTAAATTTGCTGAAAATAAACGCAATTGACAGTGAGAGGACATCTTTATTCTGGTATAGTGCACATCAGCTCACAACTGCCATATCCTGGACAAACTATGGAATAGAAAGAACAAGAACTTCCGACTTCAACTGTAGCTCCGAACAACGCAGTAAAACAAGTACGCAATCAATGAGCTATGTTGAGAATACAGTACACACAACCCCACAGCAAAATGGATAGAATGGCAGGAAATAGCTTCCGGACCGGAGTCTGGAATATAAACATATGTATGTGAATGGTGTGTATAGACAGTCTGGACAGTATATTCATAGAAAAGGTGTGTACAGTAGATATATAGGATGATCCATGACTACAATACAGTATATACATATGAAGTGGGTAAATCAGTATGTAAACATTATTATGTAAATAGGGCTGCAGTCTCTAAGGTGCAGGGTAGAGTACTGGCTGTTAGCTGGCTAGTGACAGTGTCTAAGGTTCAGGCCAGGGTACTGGACGGAGGCCGGCTAGTGATGACTATTTAATAGTCTGATGGCCTGGATATAGAAGCTGTTTATCAGTCTCTCTGTCCCAGTGTTGATGCACCTGCATGGTCTCCATCTTCTAGATGGTAGCGGAGAGAATGATGATCTTCTTGGCCTTTGAAACACCGGGTGCTGTAGATGCCCCCGTTGGGTTGGGCTGACCGCACCACCCTCTGGAGAGCCTGGAGGTTGCGAGCGGTGCAACTGCCGTACCATGAGGTAATGATGCTCTCAAAGGTGCATCTGTAGAAGTTTGTGAGGGTCTTACTAGCTAACCAAACTTGTTCATCGTCTGTGTGCGCACGCGTGTTGATTTGGTCTCCACCAGCCACGTTCATGACACACAGGTTAAAATACCAAAACCTACTGTGAACCAACTATATTAATTTGGGGAGAGGGCGAAACGTAAATTAAACATTCATGGACATTTAGATAGCTTGCTGTTGCTAGTTAATTTGTCCTAGGAGATAAACTTTGGCTTGTTATTTTATCTGAAATGCATATGGTCCTTTTTTGAGCTGGCTCTTTGTAGAATTTTGACCTATTTTAAGTCATACAAAATCGTGTGTTCTCTACTCCAACAATGAATCCACAGATAACTTGGTTTCCCCTTTTTCTCTTTGATTAGTCTCTCCTTGTTCATCTTTCTTCTTCTGTGGATTTTATATTGCGGTTGGCAACCATCTTTAAGGTGCATTAATGCCACCAACTGGCCTGGAGTGTGGACCTCAGTTCATCTTTCAATCACCCACTTCGGTATATGCTCCTAAAAACCAATGAGTAGATAGGAGAGGCTGGACTTGCAGCGAGTCAAGCTTCTAAAATAGAGCCAAGTTATATTCCTGGTAGGCAGACGCCTGTTGACGTGCGCGAGCAGTGGATGAAATGATTGAACATGTATATGAACATTTATTTTGCAACGCGGCTGGTTTGGTCAGCATATTAGGGGCTAAGATTAATTTCTTCAGCATCCTGAGGTTGAAGAGGCTTTGTTGTGCCATCTTCACCACACTGTCGGTGTGAAGGAACCATTTCACATTCTCAGTGAGGAACTAGAAGCTGTTGACTATCCACTGCCTGTCGATGTGGATGGGGGCGTTCTCTCGCTGCGGCCTCCTGAAGTCCACGATCAGCTCCTTCGTCTTGTTGACGTTGAGGGAGAGGTTATTTTCCTGGCACCACTCCACCAGGGCTCTCAACTCCTCCTTGTAGGCTGCCTCATTGTTGTTAGTAAAATCAGGCCTACCACTGTTGTGTCGTCAGCAAACCTGATGAATGAGATGTAGACGCGCATGACCACGCAGTCATGGGTGAACAGGGAGTTTAGGATGTGGCCGAGCACCAGAGGGGCCCCCGTGTTGAGGGTCAGCGTGGTGGACGTGATGTTGCCTTCCTTCACCACCTGGGGTCAGCCCGTCAGGAAGTCTACAACCCAGGGCCCTGTGTGTGCGTGTGGTTCCTACCCCTCTCCAGCATGCTGTATGTGTCTGTGTCTCCGTCCTCCATCAGGTAGCTGTCTATGGAGAGGTTGTCCAAGGACTGCAGAGACGGAGTCTTCTTCATGTTCTTATAGGACACTGAGAAACTGGACTGGGAACGCTCCCTCATCAGACGCCCACTGGAACACACAAACAAACAAAAGTGAGTGTGAGTGGGGGAGAAGGGTGAGGGGGGAAAGAAAAACAGGAGTACTGTGGACCTCAAGGCTTGGATTTGAATAGCCCTGCGCCCCCTTTCCCAAAAGCATTTTAAGGCTGAGTTCATCATCAGAACCATTGAGCTGGTCCTAACAATGAACTTAGCCTTATGATGCTTTTGGGAAACCGGGCTCAGGTCTAGACCGTTGACCTAGCCAAGGCTATCTGCTACTAGTCACCAGATAAAGGCTACACACACTATTCACCGGGTACACACACCAACTTGCAGCGTGTAAATGTATACAGACCCACAGATACACACCCAACCACAGACAATTCTACATGCACACATACAGATAGAACATGTAACAGATATTTAAAGGAATGCGGGGACACACACAGACAGACCCATAGCGTGTCTTACATGTTGGAAATAGAATATAGGGAGGTGGACCGGGTGTTTGAGGAGCTGAGCCGGTCAGAAACCACTGACAGACTGCCTTTCCTTTGTAGAGAAAGAACACACACACACCCCGCATGGGTCAGAGCAGAGGACACACTGAGCTACAGAATAGCAGTGAGAGAAAAAAACGCACACAAAAAGACCGACGCACACCTTGTATGGGAGCACAGTGGACAAGGCAGAAACACACACAAACGAACAAACACCTCTTATGGGTGACAACATTGATATTGTGACGTATAGGGCAGGTACAGTGAGGTCACTGTATTTACACAGACATGATGTAGAACTACAGACTGATGTGATGGGACTGACCAAGTAACAGTAAAGTAACATTAAATGATGCTTTACTAAGCTGGGCATGAATAAGTGAGTAACTGTAATGACATCTGGAGGAAGTATTGTTGTGACTGAGTCTTGCAGTAATAGGAGTGACTGTTTATTTAAAGCTTGTCATAAGTCCTCTGAATGAGTGTTACGGTCTGCCTGCCGATTGGCCTGCATTTTCCACTGCTGATCTGGCGACCGGGACATGCACCAAGTCACAGTAAAGATGTTCTTATTGTTTGCTTTGGAGTGAATCATCACTGTGAATGTTTTACAGACTGACCATCTGAATAGCTGAACAATATGTTATGGAAGTAACGGAATCAGTGTTCCTCTGGAGAAATGTGTAGCAGTAACGGGAAAGATCAGGGGGTTTCCCTCCCCCACTGTTTTGGGGTCCCCCCCCAGAGAATTTTTATGCAGGACTGAGAAGCTCACTTCTGGTAACTTTTTAAAAGGACGCATTATCACCTGTATCCCAACTGATGCAGCATAGTGGCTATAAATAAAAGGGCTGACGCATGGGGTAGCCTAGCTGCATTTACCCTGTTGGGCTAATCATTAGTAGAGTCCTGCATCGGGTCAGATAGGCATGGGTGAGACAAAAATTAATTAAATCAGCTGGCGGGTGGAATAAACAAAACTTTTCAAACCGTGGGTCGGTTCGTGGTTCAGAACAATTACATTGCGGGTCGGGAAACAATTTAAAATCAAGTTAGACTTTCAAAACCCAGGCACTTGTTGTGTTGTGAATTCCACTCTGTGAGCGGCGAGACAGACATAAGTCTACCAGCCAAGCACGCATGAAAATGTTCTAATTTGTCCACGTGCAGCGCTTATGTTCCCTCTCCCCACCAGATCATTTTTACTTATTTAACTAGGCTAGTCAGTTAATTAAGAACAAATTCTTATTTACAATGACGGCCTACCTCGGACGACTCTGGGCCAATCGTGCGCCGCCCTATGGGACTCCCAATCACGGCCGGTTGTGATACAACACATTACAAAGCGTATTTTTCCTGGGTAGCCTAGGTTACGTGAAAATGGCTAACGTAGGCCTAACCGGAGGGGAAAAAAGGTTGTGATAAAGGAATAGGCTACATCACCGTGCTGCAAGAGTGAAATCTCGAAGTGCAAGCAGGTAGGCCTATTTTCAATCATTCAGTTCATTTGAAGTTATTAATGACATTCATTCAGCGGTCCTTCATTAGACCATACGCAGGCCATATAAAGAGTAAACCGGTGCGGCTGGTAGAAGTGAGCAGCCGATTTTAGAGTCTGGGAATTCCCTCCCTATGACACTCGTAATTTGAACGCGCCTCGAGAGGAATATTTATCTTGCATAACAAGATAACAAGCCGATTATGTAAATAGATAAACTATTATACTGTGGGCTTGTCTGATTTTGTCCGCAGAGGAAAAGTAAATGTGGACTGTTCCAGCATCTTCAAAGTGCACCTCGGTATACTTTTTTTTAATGTCCCATATTTTTTTTTGCCGTGGCGCCACAGCTAAATGACTGCAGTGGAAACACTGAACTGAATACCTGGTCATTGACAGTGGCTACAGGTCTAAATAGCTGGAAAAGGACTGTTACGGTAATGACAGTCTAAATAACCAGACTGTATTATGATAATGGACGGAAGGGAATTACCTGGACATAGACTCAGGCAATCTGGCCCCAGGGTTCTTCTCGTTCCAGTCTTTGGTGGAGAGGGGGTCTGAGAGAGTGGGGTCTGCCCCGGAGGACTCACCCTGCTGGGCTGTACAATCAACTCCGGTCCCCGGCTCCTCTCCCCCAGTCCAGGCCTCCAGGGAAGCCTCTCCCAACTCCTCTGAACTCGATCTCCCTGTCCTCTCGTCAAGAGAAGCCTTCAGGTTGGGGGCAGAGGCAGGGATGAGAGGGGCGGGGCCTTGCGTTATCCCACCCTCTACCCCTCCCCCGCACATAAGCTGGTCCACTGTACAGCTTCCCTTCGCCCCAGCCCCCTCCACGTGGGTTCCTCTATCCCCCCCCTCCCCTCCATCACTCCCAGTCTCCAAGGTGCATCTACTCTCCGAGGGGGACAACTCCGACCCTAGGGGGGAACCAGGACCCTCGGGCTGGGGTACCGGCTTCAAGAGGAGGGCTACCTCTGCACTTTTGAGCAGGATCCCCACACAGACACTGAAGGGCTGGTGGTCTGGAGGGGGGTCCGATGTGGTCTTTGCCTTGTCTCGTTTGAAGCCCATCCCCTCCAGGTCCTGTTGCAGGGTGTGCTGCAAGGCTTTGATGCTGCGCTGCAGCCGCATCAGGAACATGTACTGCCTGTGGCTCACCTGGACACACACATTATACTCATAACTACACACACTTCAGCATTCTCAAATAAACACAGTGTAATGCATGTTGGTTCACATTATACACACACGTCATACATTAATACAAAGTGTACAAAACATTAGGAACACTTCCCTCATATTGAGTTGCACCACCATCCTTTTGCCCTCAGAACAGCCTCAATTCATCGATGCATGGACCCTACAGGGTGTGGAAAGCATTCCACAGGAATGCTGGCCCATGTTGACTCCAATGCTTCCTGCAGTTGTGTCAAGTTGGCTGGATGTCCTTTGGATGGTGGACCATTCGTGATACACATGGGAAACTGTTGAGTGTGAAAAACCCAGCAGCGTTGCAGTTCTTGACACATAAACCAGTGCACCTGGCACCTACTGCCAAAACTTGTTCAAAGGCACTTAAATATGTTGTCTTGCTCATTCACCCTCTGAATGGCACACACACGTGGCATCAATAAGGGATCAGACTGACCAGGAAAATAAAATGTTCCTAATGTTTTGTACACTTAGTGCACACACACACACACACACACCAAAATATGAATCATCACTCACCTGAGCACTCAAATGCTTTTGTACGTGCACTAACATGTGCATGTCTGCTTCCTTACTGGAAGAGGAAGACGAGGAAGGTGGGGGGATGTTGTCCAGGGACAGTGGCTTGTGAAACCCGTTGCTAGGCGGCAGCGAGGCCTCTGTTGCCGTGGCGTCCGTAACAGTACTATAGTACTCCTTCAAAAGCCTCTTCCTCTGCAGACGTCCAACGGTATCCACAGGCTCGCTCCTGGCCAGGCCTGCAGCTGCAGAAAGGGGCGTTCTCTGCCCTCTCGAAGCCCCGCCCATTAGCCGCTCCTGGTGCTGGGCATGTCTGACCGGCTGGCACGCCCACAGAGTGAGGGGGAAGGCGTCAACGAAGGGCTGGGGCCGCCCCTTCCCGCCGCGCGTCCCCTCGTAGTCCACCCAGAACTGGGCAAAATGAACCGCCCACAAGTCTGTGGCAGCTGGCATTTTGAGGGCATCCACGCCCAACGAGGGCGACACCAACCCTTTATACACATTGTGCAACATAGTGTCCTGCTCATGCGCGTGGCGCTGGAAAACAGGGTGGATCACCGGGAAGGAGGTGGAGGAGCGAGGGAAGGAGGAAAAGGAGGTGGAGAAGAACTGTTGTTCTTGAAAGGAGAGGAGGAGGGCTTCCAGGTGGGAGCGGGAGCAGTTGGGGGGGTGGCGGGTGTTGGTGGCCACCATCTCCGAGCATTGGACAGAGACGGAGCGGGGGAGGTCCTGGGGATAGGAGGGGTCCCTGTCCGTGGGCACTACCAACTGTGGTGGGGGAGAGAGGAAGAGAAACACATTATTAGAAAATATACATAGAGGTCATCAATGTGTACAAGATGACTAATGAGAGTAATTTCCAATCTGTTGAAATGTAAAGACTACGCTCTAACAGAAATGGAGTGCGTTGACCTTTAAGGGCTTTTTTCACAGCTATGGTAGCGTTTGCATTTCTCAACTGACTGAATCAAAGTGTCCAAGGAGTCAATATGAGTGTGTGTGTGTGATTTGAACAGCGACATAACATCATGACAGAGCCTGTGGTTGAGTATCCTTTCTGCCCTCTACCTTGAGCATTAGTCCGTCCACCCTGATGTCGATGTGCTCGTCAGGCTTCTGTTCCTCGTCGTTGAGCTTGTAGAGCTCCATGAACTGTTCCAGGCTCTGCCTCAGGTCCAGCGTAAACAGGTTGCACCACACCAGGCTCCTGGGGTCCAGCACCAGCTGCAGCGCATTCAGCTGCACATACAGGTTGGGGCAGGGGACTACAGGAGGCGGGGAAGAGAAGATGATATAATAATCAATGCAAGGGACTGCAGGAGGTGGGGAAGAGAAGATGATATAAGAATCAATGCAAGGGACTGCAGGAGGTGGGGAAGAGAAGATGATATAATAATCAATGCAAGGGACCGCAGGAGGTGGGAAGAGAAGATGATATAATAATCAATGCAAGGGACAGCAGGAGGTGGGAAAGAGAAGATGATATAATAATCAATGCAAGGGACCGCAGGAGGTGGGAAAGAGAAGATGATATATTAATCAATGCAAGGGACCGCAGGAGGTAGGAAAGAGAAGATGATATAATAATCAATGCAAGGGACCGCAGGAGGTGGGGAAGAGAAGATGATATAAGAATCAATGCAAGGGACCGCAGGAGGTGGGAAAGAGAAGATGATATAAGAATCAATGCAAGGGACCGCAGGAGGTGGGAAAGAGAAGATGATATAAGAATCAATGCAAGGGACTGCAGGAGGTGGGGAAGAGAAGATGATATAAGAATCAATGCAAGGGACCGCAGGAGGTGGGGAAGAGAAGATGATATAAGAATCAATGCAAGGGACCGCAGGAGGTGGGAAAGAGAAGATGATATAATAATCAATGCAAGGGACCGCAGGAGGTGGGAAAGAGAAGATGATATAATAATCAATGCAAGGGACCGCAGGAGGTGGGAAAGAGAAGATGATATAATAATCAATGCAAGGGACCGCAGGAGGTGGGAAAGAGAAGATGATATAATAATCAATGCAAGGGACCGCAGGAGGTGGGGAAGAGAAGATGATATAAGAATCAATGCAAGGGACCGCAGGAGGTGGGGAAGAGAAGATGATATAAGAATCAATGCAAGGGACCGCAGGAGGTGGGGAAGAGAAGATGATATAATAATCAATGCAAGGGACTGCAGGAGGTGGGGAAGAGAAGATGATATAATAATCAATGCAAGGGACAGCAGGAGGTGGGAAAGAGAAGATATAATAATCAATGCAAGGGACCGCAGGAGGTGGGAAAGAGAAGATGATATAAGAATCAATGCAAGGGACCGCAGGAGGTGGGAAAGAGAAGATGATATAAGAATCAATGCAAGGGACCGCAGGAGGTGGGGAAGAGAAGATGATATAAGAATCAATGCAAGGGACCGCAGGAGGTGGGGAAGAGAAGATGATATAATAATCAATGCAAGGGACCGCAGGAGGTGGGAAAGAGAAGATGATATAATAATCAATGCAAGGGACCGCAGGAGGTGGGGAAGAGAAGATGATATAATAATCAATGCAAGGGACAGCAGGAGGTGGGAAAGAGAAGATGATATAATAATCAATGCAAGGGACCGCAGGAGGTGGGAAAGAGAAGATGATATAATAATCAATGCAAGGGACCGCAGGAGGTGGGAAAGATGATATAATAATCAATGCAAGGGACCGCAGGAGGTGGGGAAGAGAAGATGATATAAGAATCAATGCAAGGGACCGCAGGAGGTGGGGAAGAGAAGATGATATAAGAATCAATGCAAGGGACCGCAGGAGGTGGGGAAGAGGATAGAGGTTGGAAACTAGAAATGAGTGGAGGGGGAAGAGAAGAGAGGTAACGCACTAATGCATTCACCTTTCCCTCAGCACTAACACACCCGATTCACATAAACATCAAGTCAAGACTTCAAACAGTTCAATCAGATGAGTTAGCGCTAGGCTGGAGTAAAACCTGTATACCCTGTATGATGAGGGTCTAGGAACCAAAAACTAGGAACTGAATGAGAGTAGGAACCAATCTTACTGGGGTAGTCCTTTCCGTCAGGGAAGTAGTATTCGGTGAACTCGATGTGGATGGCAGGCATCTCAGGAGGGAGGTACAGGGACTTCTTATTACAGGAGATCATGGCCTTAGGGCTGGAGCGACGCTGGTCTGCTGTGGACACCTGATACACACACACGGGATGAGGTCAGTACGAGAAGTGGGTGGATCAGATAAGCACGTCAACTGTGTGCGTGTGCTGACCTGGTAGATGCTGAAGTCAGCTATCCTGAGGACAATGGAGCTGGACAGGAGCTGCGCCCTGGGGGTCTGGGGAGAACTGAGGATACTGGTAGAACTAGTACTGATCTTACCTAGAAAGGAGGGGGGGAGGGAGAGAAAGGATGGTAGGGAGAATAAGGAGACAGTGGGGGGAGAGAAAAACAGAGCCAATCAGACCACCTGCCACCCTCTGACATCATCACAAAAGGTGTGTATCACCGCACACCGCGTGCGCACACCATCGGTTAGGGGGGTACCTGGCTCTAGGCATGAGAAGCAGCACTGTGCCCGCCCCCGTGCCCTCGCCCTCTCCCTCGCTCGTACCATGGCTCGTGCCCGCACCCACCCCGGGGGTAGGTCGTCTGGCCCCCTAACCACCACTATTCTTCCTCTTCCTGTCTCGTCCTGCCCTACGGGACCATACACACTGTCCCTAACACTGGAGACACTGGAGGGATACCTGGACACTGGAGAGGACAGAACACTGGAGAGTGACTAGGCAGTGTGATGCTAGGGAAACCAACACTTTACTTAATTCCAACTCTTGGGGCTCTTCTAAAAATTACCCACTAGATGACACCAAGTGTATTCTAGTTCAGTTGAATGTCAACTGTCTAACCAACATCACTCTTCATGGGCTGCTGGGACAGATTCTTATAGTGGTTGAATAAAAAGTGAATCAGGACAGATGCTCCAACACACACCTTTATTGGATTACTATGTTTCAATCACATTGAGGGGAGGTGTGTCTGTGTGAGTGTTTACCGTACTCTGTGTGTGTGCGTGCCTGTGCTGTTCTTTTGTTTACCGTGCTGTGGTGAGGAGTGAGAGTTGGCCGGGCCCTCCCGGTCTCTCTTGGCGGTCTTCAACATCTCCACGTTAGACTTGAACTCCTCCAGCAGACTCCTGGCCCAGCCCTCCCTGGCCTTAGTGGCCTCACTGTACTGCATCCAGTGGAGACAACTCTCACCTGGAGACAGAGAGATGAATGGGGGAGAGGACAGAAAGCAAAAGACGAGGTTGAAACCGTTGTCTAAGTACCTACTCTTGTCACTAATAGAGATGGTATACAGACAGAGAAAGACACATTGTGCTGTTGAGAGATCAGAAAGATTAATATTACTCCCATCAGCTGTGTGGCAGTTGGAGGGAGGTTGGGTAGAAGTTGTGGTGGTGTTCACCTGCTCTGTGGGAGGGGTAGTAATGTTGGAGAGAGGTTGTAGTGGTGTCTACCTGCTCTGTGGGAGGGGTAGTAATGTTGGAGAGAGGTTGTAGTGGTGTCTACCTGCTCTGTGGGAGGGGTAGTAATGTTGGAGAGAGGTTGTGGTGTCTACCTGCTCTGTGGGAGGGGTAGTAATGTTGGAGAGAGGTTGTGGTGTCTACCTGCTCTGTGGGAGGGGTAGTAATGTTGGAGAGAGGTTGTGGTGTCTACCTGCTCTGTGGGAGGGGTAGTAATGTTGGAGAGAGGTTGTGGTGTCTACCTGCTCTGTGGGAGGGGTAGTAATGTTGGAGAGAGGTTGTGGTGTGTTTACCTGCTCTGTGGGAGGGGTAGTAATGTTGGAGAGGTTGTGGTGTGTTTACCTGCTCTGTGGGAGGGGTAGTAATGTTGGAGAGAGGTTGTGGTGTGTTTACCTGCTCTGTAGGAGGGGTAGTAATGTTGGAGAGAGGTTGTGGTGTGTTTACCTGCTCTGTGGGAGGGGTAGTAATGTTGTAGGGTGGTTGTGTAGAGGCTGTGGTGGTGTCTACCTGCTCTGTGGGAGGGGTAGTAATGTTGTAGGGTGGTTGTGTAGAGGTTATAGTGGTGTCTACCTGCTCTGTGGGAGGGGTAGTAATGTTGTAGGGTGGTTCTGTAGAGGTTGTGGTGGTGTCTACCTGCTCTGTGGGAGGGGTAGTAATGTTGTAGGGTGGTTGTGTAGAGGTTGTGGTGGTGTCTACCTGCTCTGTGGGAGGGATAGTAGTCCAGGGTAATGTGACTGAAGGAGAGCTGCATGGCCCCACCAGTTATCCTCTTATTGATCACTGGAGAGAGGGTTGGGAGGGAGAGAGAGAGAGAGGGTTGGGAGGGTTGGGAGGGAGAGAGGGTTGGGAGGGAGAGAGGGAGAGAGGGTTGGGAGGGAGAGAGGGAGAGAGGGTTGGGAGGGAGAGAGGGAGAGAGGGTTGGGAGGGAGAGAGGGAGAGAGGGTTGGGAGGGAGAGAGGGAGAGAGGGTTGGGAGGGAGAGAGAGAGGGAGAGAGGGTTGGGAGGGAGGGAGAGAGGGAGAGAGGGTTGGGAGGGAGGGAGAGAGGGAGAGAGGGTTGGGAGGGAGGGAGAGAGGGAGAGAGGGTTGGGAGGGAGGGAGAGAGGGAGAGAGGGAGAGAGGGAGAGAGGGAGAGAGGGTTGGGAGGGAGGGAGAGAGGGAGAGAGGGAGAGAGGGTTGGGAGGGAGGGAGAGAGGGAGAGAGGGTTGGGAGGGAGGGAGAGAGGGAGAGAGGGAGAGAGGGAGAGAGGGAGAGAGGGAGAGAGGGAGAGAGGGAGAGAGGGTTGGGAGGGAGGGAGAGAGAGAGAGGGTTGGGAGGGAGGGAGAGAGAGAGAGGGTTGGGAGGGAGGGAGAGAGAGAGAGGGTTGGGAGGGAGGGAGAGAGAGAGAGGGTTGGGAGGGAGGGAGAGAGAGAGACGGTTGGGAGGGAGGGAGAGAGAGAGAGGGTTGGGAGGGAGGGAGAGAGAGAGAGGGTTGGGAGGGAGGGAGAGAGAGAGAGAGGGTTGGGAGGGAGGGAGAGAGAGAGAGAGGGTTGGGAGGGAGGGAGAGAGAGAGAGGGTTGGGAGGGAGGGAGAGAGAGAGAGGGTTGGGAGGGAGGGAGAGAGAGAGAGGGTTGGGAGGGAGGGAGAGAGAGAGAGGGTTGGGAGGGAGGGAGAGAGAGAGAGGGTTGGGAGGGAGGGAGAGAGAGAGGGTTGGGAGGGAGGGAGAGAGAGAGGGTTGGGAGGGAGGGAGAGAGAGAGAGGGTTGGGAGGGAGGGAGAGAGAGAGAGGGTTGGGAGGGAGGGAGAGAGAGAGAGGGTTGGGAGGGAGGGAAAAACGCAGAGGCAGAAGATAAGGTAATGCGCAAAGGTCCAATGTGCGTCAGAGCCTAACTTGATGTGTAGGTATCAGCCAGTCAGTCAAACATCTGTCTGAAGTTTGTGTGAGGTATGTGTGTGTTTTACATTTGTATGTGTGTATTAGCAGGCGTGTCTATGTACTATGTGTGTGTGTACACGTGTCATACGTCTGTGTGTTTGTGTGTACCTCTGTCCTTGGCGTGTATGTCGTCACAGATGTGCAGGTCGAGGTGTGTGATCTGCAGGTGGTGGGAGGTCTCACACACGTCGAAGGCAGCGAACAGATTAGCCATGGTGGCGCTCTGGTCAGCCGCTGTGCCTGACGACACCTGCTGGCTACGCACCTGCTGGGCTGAGGGGGGCGCCGATGACTCCTGGATACAGACCAGAGACCGTAAAAAATACAGACACTATGCAGACACCGGCACAGAGACATATGGAGAAGCAGACAGACACAAATAAAATTAAGTGCATCCAACTAGTGTTGCTTGGGATAATGGCGCCGTAGGGGATTTTTATGGGCTCCTAACCAACTGTTCTATCTTGTGTGGGTTTTTCCACATTGTTTGTAACTTGTTCTGTACATAATGTTGCTGCTACCATCTCTTATGACCAAAAAGAGCTTCTGGATATCGGAACAGGGATTGTTTTATTTTATGAGTCCGACACGAAGGATATACTGCTTTTCCGAGAGCAGGCCCAAATCCCTGTCATTCGCATGAAGATCAGACGGAAATACAGGGAGAGGAGATCAGGGTGCCTTGTGAGAGTTTGTTGGCAAGTGGGTAGCCCACCTCTGCCATCCATTCTATTGACCAACGTGCAATCACTGGAAAATAAAATGGATGATCTCCACTCGAGACCATATCTCAACCAGAAGCCACGGATTACAGGTAACATCTGCACCGAGCTAAAGGCTAGAGCTGTCGCTTTCAAAGAGCGGGAAACTAATCCGGATGCTTATAAGAAATCCGACAAAGCCCTTAGACAAACCATCAAAAAGGCAAAGTGTCAATACAGGAATAAGATTGAATCCTATTACACCCGGGCTCTGGCGCTTGTCAGATATGGCAGGGCTTGCAAACTATTACAGACTACAAAAGGGAAGCACCACCGAGAGCTGCCCAGTGACGCGAGCCTACCAGACAAGCTAAATACCTTCTATGCTCGCTTCGAAGCAAGCAACACCTAAGCATGCACGAGCGCACCAGCTATTCCAGACGACTGTGTGATCACGCTCTCCATAGCCGATGTGAACAGGACCTTTAAACAGGTCAACATTCACAAGGCTGCGAGGCCAGACGGATTACCAGGACGAATACTCCGAGAATGCGCTGACCAACTGGCAAGTGTCTTCACTGACATTTTCAAACTCTCCCTGACCGAGTAAGTAATACCTACATGTTTCAAGCAGACCACCATATTCCCTGTGCCCTAGAAAGTGAAGGTAACCTGCCTAAATGACGACCGCCTTGAAGCACTCACGTCGGTAGCCATGAATTGCTTTGAAAGGCTGGTCATGGGCTCACAACAACAGCATCCCGAAAACCCTAGAGCCACTCCAATTCGCATACCGCCCAACAGCTACGCAGATAGCTAAATCTCAAATCACACTCCACACTGCCCTTTCCCACCTGGACACCTACGTGAAAATGCTGCTCATTGACTACAGCTCAGCATTAAACACCATAGTGCCCACAAAGCTCATCACTAAGCTAAGGACCCTGGGAATAAACACCTCTGGAACCTGGACTTCCTGGCAGGTCACCCCCCAGGTGGTAAGGGTAAGCAACAACGCATCTGCCATGCTGATCCTCAACAGGGTGGCCCCTCAGTGGTGCGTGCTTAGTCCCCTCCTGTACTCCTTGTTCACACACAAATGCATGGCCAAGCATGACCCCAACACCATCATTAAGTTTGCTGATGACAAGAGTGGTAGGCCTGATCACCGACAACGATGAGACAACCTATTGGGAGATCAGAGACCTGGCAGTGTGGTGCCAGGACAACAACCTCTCCCTTAATGTGAGCAAGACAAAAGGAGATGATCGTGGACTACAGGAAAAGGAGGGCCGAACACGACCCCATTCACATCGATGGGGCTGTAGTGGAGCATGCCGAGAGTTAAGTTCCTTGGTGTCCACATCAACAACAAACTACCATGGTCCAAACACACCAAGACAGTCGTGAAGAGGGCATGACAACACCTTCCCCCCTCAGGAGACTGAAAAGATTTGGCATGGGTCCCGAGATCCTCAAAAAGTTCTACAGATGCACCCTCGAGATCATCCTGCCCGGTTGCATCACCACTTGGTATGGCAACTGCTTGGCATCCGACAGCAAGGCGCTACAGAGGGTGGTGCGTACGGCCCAATACATCACTAGGGCCAAGCTTTCTGCCATTCAATACCTATATTTATTTTATTTTTTATTTTACCTTTATTTAACCAGGTAGGCCAGTTGAGAACAAGTTACAACTGCGACCTGGTCAAGATAAAGCAAAGCAGTGCGACAAACTGCAGAGTTACACATGGAATAAACAAACAGTCAATAACACAATTGAAAAGTCTATATACAGTGTGTGCAAATAAGGTAAGATAAGTCCATAGCAATAAATAGTCCATAGTGGCGAAATAATTACAATTTAGCAATTAAACACTGGAGTGATAGATGTGCAGAACATGAACGTGCAAGTAGAGACACTGGGGTGCAAAGGGGCAAAAAAATAACAGTATGCGGATGAGGTAGTTGGATGGGCTATTTACAGATGTAGTGATCTGTGAGCTGCTCTGACAGCTGGTGCTTAAAGTTAGTGAGGGAGATATGAGTCTCCAGCTTCAGTGATTGTTGAAATTCGTTCCAGTCATTGACAGCAGAGAACTGGAAGGATAGGTGGCCAAAGGAGGTATTGGCTTTGGGGGTGACCAGTGAAATATACCTACTGGAGCGCATGCTACAAGTGGGTGCTGCTATGGTGATAAGGCGGGGCTTTACCTAGCAAAGACTTACAGATGACCTGGAGCCAGTGGGTTTGGCGACGAATATGTAGCGAAGTCCAGCCAACGAGAGCATAAAGGTCGCAGTGTTGGGTAGTACAGTGGGGCAAAAAAGTATTTAGTCAGCCACCAATTGTGCAAGTTCACCCACTTAAAAAGATGAGGCCTGTAATTTTCATCATAGGTACACTATGACAGAGAAAATCAGAAGAAAAAAAAATACACAAAATCACATTGTAGGATTTTTTATGAATGTATTTGCAAATTATGGTGGAAAATAAGTATTTGGTCAATAACAAAAGTTTCTCAATACTTTGTTATATACCCTTTGTTGGCAATGACAGAGGTCAAACGTTTTCTGTAAGTCTTCACAAGGTTTTCACACACTGTTGCTTGTATTTTGGCCCATTCCTCCATGCTGATCTCCTCTAGAGCAGTGATGTTTTGGGGCTGTTGCTGGGCAACACGGACTTTCAACTCCCTCCAAAGATTTTCTATGGGGTTGAGATCTGGAGACTGGCTAGGCCACTCCAGGACCTTGAAATGCTTCTTACGAAGCCACTTCTTCATTGCCCGGGCGGTGTGTTTGGGATCAGTCATGCTGAAAGACCCAGCCACGTTTCATCTACAATGCCCTTGCTGATGGAAGGAGGTTTTCACTCAAAATCTCACGATACATGGCCCGTCATTCTTTCCTTTACACGGATCAGTCGCCCTGGTCCCTTTGCAGAAAAACAGCCCCAAAGCATGATGTTTCCACCCCCATGCTTCACAGTAGGTATGGTGTTCTTGTGATCATTTTGACCCCACAGGGTGAGATCTTGCGTGGAGCCCCAGATCGAGGGAGATTATCAGTGGTCTTGTATGTCTTCCATTTCCTAATAATTGCTCCAACAGTTGATTTCTTCAAACCAAGCTGCTTACCTATTGCAGATTCAGTCTTCCCAGCCTGGTGCAGGTCTACAATTTTGTTTCTGGTGTCCTTTGACAGCTCTTTGGTCTTGGCCATAGTGGAGTTTGGAGTGTGACTGTTTGAGGTTGTGGACAGGTGTGTCTTTTATACTGATAACAAGTTCAAACAGGTGCCATTAATACAGGTAACGAGTGGAGGACAGAGGAGCCTCTTAAAGAAGAAGTTACAGGTCTGTGAGAGAGAAATCTTGCTTGTTTGTAGGTGACCAAATACTTATTTTCCACCATAATTTGCAAATAAATTCATTAAAAATCCTACAATGTGATTTTCTGGATATATTTTCCTCATTTTGTCTGTCATAGTTGAAGTGTACCTATGATGAAAATTACAGGCCTCTCATCTTTTTAAGTGGGAGAACTTGCACAATTGGTGGCTGACTAAATACTTTTGTGCCCCACTGTATATGGGGCTTTGGTGACAAAACGGATGGCTCTGTGATAGACTGCATCCAATTTGTTGAGTAGAGTGTTGGAGGCTATTTTGTAAATGACATCGCCGAAGTCGAGGTTCGGTAGGATGGTCAGTTTTACGAGGGTATGTTTGGCAGCATGAGTGAAGGATGCTTTGTTGCGAAATAGAAAGCCAATTCTAGATTTAGAATGGAGATGGAGATGCTTAATGTGAGTCTGGAAGGAGAGTTTACAGTCTAACCAGACACCTAGGTATTTGTAGTTGTCCACATATTCTAAGTCAGAACCGTCCAGAGTAGTGATGCTGGACGGGCGGGCAGCAATCGGTTGAAGAGCATGGATTTAGTTTTACTTGTATTTAAGAGCAATTGGAGGCCACAAAAGGAGAGTTGTTTGGCATTGAAGCTCGTCTGGAGGTTAGTGTACACAGTGTCCAAAGAAGGGCCAGAAGTATACAGAATGGTGTCGTCTGCGTAGAGGTGGATCAGAGAATCACCAGCAGCAAGAGCGACATCATTGATGTATTCAGAGAAAAGAGTCAGCCAGAGAATTGATCCCTGTGGTACCCCCATAGACTGCCAGAGGTCCGGACAACAGGCTCTCCGATTTCACACACTGAACTCTGTCTGCGAAGTAGTTGGTGAACCAGGCGAGGCAGTCATTTGAGAAACCAAGGCTGTTGAGTCTGCCGATAAGAATGTGGTGATTGAATACGGCTGCACAGCATTTTCTCTTATCGATGGCGGTTATATCGTTTAGGACCTTGAGCGTGGCTGAGGTGCACCCATGACCAGCTCGGAAACCAGGTTGCATAGCGGAGAAGGTACGGTGGGATTTGAAATGGTCAGTGATCTGTTTGTTAACTTGGCTTTCGAAAGACCTTAGAAAGGCAAAGTATAATCGCAGCATCTTCCCAATCTTTGGGGATCTCAGACGATACGAAAGAGGTTTGAACAGGCTAGTAATAGTGGTTGCAACAATTGCGGCATATAATTTTAGAAAGAGAGGGTCCAGATTCTCTAGCCCGGCTGATTTGTCGGGGTCCAGATTTTGCAACTCTTTCAGAACATCAGCTCTCTGGATTTGGGTGAAGGAGAAATGGGGGAGGCTTGGACAAGTTGCTGTGAGGGGTGGAGGGCTGTTGACCGGGGTAGGGGTAGCCAGGTGGAAAGCATGGCCAGCCGTAGAAAAATGCTTCCTGAAATTCTCAATTTGTGACAGTGTTTCCTAGCCTCAGTTCAGTGGGCAGCTGGGAAGAGGTGCTCTTATTCTTCATGGAATTTACAGTGTCCCAAAACTAAAGAGAGTTTGTGCTACAGGGTGCAAATTTCTGTTTGAAAAAACAACCTGTTCACTTTCCAAAATGCCTGTGTATATTGGTTCCCAACTTCCCTGAAAAGTTGCATTTCGCGAGGGCTATTCGATGCTAATGCAGTACGCCACTCGATGGTGTCAGAGGAAGGCCAAAAAAATGGTCAAAGACTCCAGTCACCCCAGTCATAGACTGTTCTCTCTGCTACCGCATGGCAAGCGGTACAGGAGCACTAAGTCTAGGACCAAGAGGCTCCTAAACAGCTTCTACCCCCGAGCCATAAGACTCCTAAACATCTAATCAAATGGCCACATGGACTATTTACATAGATGACCCCTTTGTTTTTACACTAACCTGTAGCATCAGCATTGATGTTTTATTGTGTTACTAAATAAACAAAAGTAAAAAAGAAAAGTAAATATTTTCTTAACTATTTCTTGCACTACATTGTTGGTGAAGGACTTTTAAGTAAGCATTTCACGATAAGGTCTACACCTGTTGTACTTGGCACAGACACAAATTAATAAGATTTTTATGAGCGAAGGAGTGTGCATTGCTCATTCTCATCAGCAGATGGCATAGCCTGCCACATGTAGGTCAGAATGCTCAAAGCCCAGTTTGAGCCAGTACATGAATAAGCGAGCAAGAGCGCAGCGATAGGGAGTGAGAGGCTATATGGCAGAGCGACCGCACAGAAAGAACCAAACATCCTTTCCTGGAGCACAAGGACTAATTACCAGACCGACCATAACAGAGCGGGCGAGAGAGATGGGGGGGAGAAAGAGGGAGAGAAAGATTTTGGCATCTACTCTAAGTGTGGACAGGTTACACGACTGGGGCAAATCATTTTTCCACTGTAGGTCTGTCTGACAGAGGAGTGACTGAGCACATAGCTAGCTACCTGCTTCAGTTGTTAAGTAAGTGTGTGTATATGTGTGTGCGTTTCCTGGCCTGTGTGCGCACGTGTGTGTCTACCTGCCTCCGTGAGTGAGTGTGTGTGTGAGTGTGTGTGTATCCCTGCCTACGTGCGCCTGCATACGTGTACCTGGTCCTCGGTAGCCATGCTCTTCCTCTGCTGAGCAGACTTGTCCATGGCCTCGCTGAGTGACTTGGCGTACTGGACCATGGCTTTGAGCTGGGAGTCAGTCAGCACCCACAGCAGGTCATCTAGGATCAGGATCAGCTTAGAGGCCACCACGTTACAGTCCTTGGACTGGAGATAAACACATTCTACATAGATTATTACATACAAAAGACAGTAATACTCATTACAAACATTAATACTCATTATATATAGACCCCACACACACACACACACACACGAGATGCTTTATACATACAGGATACAGACACCACGTTTCAGTCCTTCATCTGAAGATACACACATTACTTCTTGTGTTGAACCAAAACAGTGTTATTCAAAAGGTGCAATCATCAATGGGAGATGTAATAAAAGTCATCAGACTGGAGAAAACACACTCCATATCCATGACTGACTGACTACACACACACTCCATATCCATGACTGACTGACTGACTAACTACACACACACTCCATATCCATGACTGACTGACTGACTACACACACACACTCCATATCCATGACTGACTGGAGAAAGTACATCCTCAGCACACAGTCATCTGGTACATCTTTGTTTTCACACACACAGACAAAGGAGTGTGCATACAACCCACACACACTTTTGTCTGTTTAAACACACAGTGGCTGCAGGGCTTGCTGGTGTGTGAGATAAAGATCTTTGTTTACTGAAGCTGGTTCTGCAGGCTGCTGGCCCACATACTGTTCTCTATTCTATTAGACCAAGGACTGTTCTGAGTGTGTGTGTGACTGCGCCGTGTGTGTGTGTCGTACCCGTCTCTTGAGAGCAACTGATCTTGGACTGGTTGGTGATGAGGCAAATGTGTGTGCACGTGTGACTGTGTCATATGTGTAGTGTGTGTGTCCTACCAGTCTCTTCAGAGTGCCACTGATTTCGGGTCAGGGTGTATCAGTGTGCTGTGTGTTCGTCCTACCGGCCACTTCAGACTGACATCTAATCTTGGACTGGTTGATGATGAGACGGGTGTGTGTGTGTTTGCACCTAAGTGTGCGTTTCCATGCCCGCATGTGTGTAGCGTATTGTACCCGTCTCTTCAGGGTGACTCTGATCTTGGACTGGTTGGTGATGAGGCGGATGGGGGCACTCAGCATCTCGTTCTGGGCACTCTGGATGGCGTCCGCCTCGATGCGGATCATCTGCCAGCTGATCTCCTTAAACGTCAGGATCTGAGGGACGCACAGGTAGCCATGGTTACACACACACACACAGGGTTACGGCGGTTACATACACTTCCATGCATGTATGCAGTGCACCCACCTCTCCTCTGTGTGGGTCCTGTATGCGTGTGAAGCGGAGGTCTGACAGGCTCCAGCTGGTGTTGACAGAGTAGACCTGCAGCTGGCTCAACTCAAAGGAGGCGTTGAACGCCTTGGCACTGATCTTCACCACGATGGAGTTGATGGACAGAGAGATGCCCTCCACCACCTTCTCAGCAAAGCCATACTCACTGGGGGAGTGGGGGAAGAGGAGGAGGTAGGCAATTGAAGGCTGGATTTTGATGAACTGAATGCAGGTGTTTTTTAGTAAAGTATTTTTCAGCCCCATTGCACAAGGACAGGCAGACAGACACCATGCACTTTCACAAAACTACCCTCTGAAAGTGGGGGGAGAAAAAGAGAGAAAGAGCACCAGCTCCCACCTTTGCCCCGAGGCCGTTGCTATGGGAGACGGGCCATTGGGAGGGCGGGGCTCATCACAGGTGCTCATCTCCATTACCACCTTGTCCAGGGTCTGGGAGACAGAGATGCAGACGATTAACACACACACCAGTGCAAGACATTAACAGTTGTCTGCTTGCCCATGAAAGTAAAAAAAATTGTTGGACATGAAGAACAGATTAAGTTGGAATGGACAAGAAAAAAAAAAAAGATTGTGCAAAAATCAAACAATGAGGCTACTCCCATCAGAAGTGGATGAGTGGCATCCAGATTAGTGTATAGCACACTGGCCTCAATCTCTGCAGAGCACTTCAGAGGATAATTACTGTAGGCCTTTATTGACAGGCACGTGCAGTCTTTCAATCAGTCACGAGATGTGTTTTTGAGATCAAAGCGAACATACCCGTGTTTGCACATTTGTTGATATTTATTGCTAATTAATTATTTATTTGCGAGTTATAGCTCATTTTTGGTCAGCAATGCAAATCCTGGAAAAGTCCTGGTGTTCACATCGCCTGCATGTGCCAGTGTGCTGTTGCCAGAGTTGGAAGAGAGACAGGTATTTGTGCAGCAGGTAAAATAATAAGTGTAAGTTTGTCTGGTTAACTATACTGAACAAAAATATAAACAATCAGGAAATTAGTCAATTGAAGTAAAGTCATTAGGTCCTAATCTATGGATTTCACATGACTGGGCAGGGGCACAGCCATGGGTGGGCATAGGCCGACCCATTGGGGAGCCAGGACCAGCCAATCAATGAATTTTCCCCCACAAAATGGCTTTATTAGACAGTTAATTAGTTTCTTGATATGCAAAGGAGAAATGCTCACTAACATGAATGTAAAAATGTATACTTTTTTTTCAGCTCATGAAACCAACACTTAACATGTTGTGTTTATATTGTTGTTCAGTGTAGATGGCCAATTCAAAACATATTGTAGTTTGTCTGGTTATCTCGCTAGTTAGCTATTAGCATGTACTAATGTCATTGTCATGTCTGATGTCCTAAAATAACTTTCCACCGGCACTTGTGTATAACCACAAATGGCCACAACACAGTTGATACAGGTGTATAGTTGATGAAGCCAATGCTGCATACTCCAGGTGTAGAAAAGTCACAAACACACAAAATTGGCTTGGATTCTCCTCTTTTCAATACTGGCCATGTAATTCTGACAATTATAAATATATATTCTTAAAATAGCTTAATTGACAAGTAACTACTACTGTCAAGATCTCCCCTCAATGCGGAATATTTTTGCCTGACAAATAGATAAACATCTTAGTTAACTACCTCGCCCACCTCAGACATTTGATCCCTGGTTCATTGAATGAGGATATTATTTTATAAAGACATAAAAAGTATTTGGTTGTAATTGTAATGTTGCAGGGTGGGCCAACCATCATCCAGGAGATTCCAAGAGAGCTACTGGGTGTGCAGGCTTTTGGTCCAGCCCTACTCGAACACACCCTATTGCAAAGAAATCTGCTGCTCAACAGGACCTTGGATAAGCTGACTGGTGTTTGAACAGGGTTGGATCAAAAGCCTGCACACCGGCCTCCCGAGTGGCGCAGCGGTCTAAGGCGTCACTAGAGACCCGGGTTCAATCCCGGGCTGTATTACAACCGGCCATGATCGGAAGTCCCATAGGGCGGGGCACAATTGGCCCAGCGTCGTTCGGGTTAGGGGAGGGTTTGGCCGGGGGGGGGCTTTACTTGGCTCATTGCACTCCAGCGACTCCTTGTGGCGGGCCGGGCGCCTCCAGTTGTCAGGTGAGCGGTGTTTCCTCTGGCACATTGGTGCTGCTGGCCTCCGGGTTAAGCGGGCGGGTGTTAAGAAGCGCAGTTTGGGGGGGACGAATGACTCGACCTTCGCCTCCCGAGCACGCTGTGGAGTTGAGGCGATGAGACAAAATCGGGGAGAAAAGGGGGAAAGGACCACGTGTCTTATACAGGAGCTCTCCAGGCGGAGAGTTGACGGACCACGTGTCTTACAGGAGCTCTCCAGGCGGAGGGTTGACGGACCACGTGTCTTATACAGTAGCTCTCCAGACGGAGGGTTGACGGACCACGTGTTTTATACAGTAGCTCTCCAGACGGAGGGTTGACGGACCACGTGTTTTATACAGTAGCTCTCCAGACGGAGGGTTGACGGACCACGTGTTTTATACAGGAGCTCTCCAGGCGGAGGGTTGACGGACCACGTGTTTTATACAGTAGCTCTCCAGACGGAGGGTTGACGGACCACGTGTTTTATACAGTAGGCTATCAGGGCAGTATTTTACTTTGTGGGAAGTTAAGTGCCTTGCTCAAGGCCGCAACAGCAGGAGATGGTGTATAATACATGGGATCAGAGAGCAGCAGCCTTCCATTGTCAATACCAGTGATAATAATGAAGGTTATTTTGGTCATACAACAATTCTCAGTCACCTTATTGTTCTCTCAGTCACCATGTTGTTACAGGCCTTCTTTTTTTTGAAGGGGGGGGGGGGGGGGGGGGGGGGACAAGTGGCTACAACAGTTGTAACGTGTCAGCAATAGGGGGAAGGAGGGCGGGACTTACCAGAGAGATGGGGTGGGTCTTCAGCTTGGTCCATGGGATCTGTCAATTAAGAGAAGGAATTAGAGTCAGCCAGCCAAGCTCCAATACGTGAAAGTAATATTGGTTCAATGTCATACACCTGCAATCTAGTCAGCCCAACAACATCGGCACAGCCATAATATGATCATATTTTCTTGTATTTAACCTATATGCTAAATACAGTCACATATTCCTTATATATTTTTCTGAAATACATTTGAATGCGTCTATTCCTGAAATAAATGTAATCGCTGTGAATGTAAATCAGCTGAAATGAGAGAGCCAGGCTGAGAGAATGAATCAAGGAGTCAGTCTAGAGAAGCAGTCAGTGCCAGCACATTCCACTCCTCCCCAAACTACACTAATCCCTCTGAGCAGACCCTCGTAATCATGCCCGTGTCAAATCAAATAGCTTTTACACCAAAGAGTAATCTGCAGATTTGGGCATGTTCATCTTCCCACACAACGAGTGACTCCCCGTTAAAAGGCTATAAACACTGAAATAAATATTTAGATATGTGGCGCTAATTGAATTACTACACTAAAACTGTATTTGACTTCTTCAGTCATTGAACTGAAATGGTTTAGCAGAGCCTGCGCCTGTAGGTGAGTTTGGAGCAGAGATTTAGACATGGAAATTAACCGTTTTTGGGTGCCTGAGTTGTGGGTTTGTGTGTCCCCGCTCCAATGAGGATGGGCATGTATATTGTAACAGAAGATGGTGTGCACGACTGTATGCGTGCTGGCATCTAAAATCAGTGGCAGCTATTAGCTGCAGCTATTAGCTGGTCCTCCCCGGCTAAGTGGGCCACGCCCACTGGTCCTCCCCGGCTAAGTGGGCCACGCCCACTATTTCACTGTTCCTTTAGGCTAGATGACCAGAACTCTGTGACGCACTGGCAAAACTCCAATGACTGTAACGTGGTGGCCTCTAAGCTGATCCTGATCCTAGATGACCTGCTGTGGGTGCTGACTGACTCCCAGCTCAAAGCCATGGTCCAGTATGCCAAGTCACTCAGCGAGGCCATGGACAAGTCTGCTCAGCAGAGGAAGAGCATGGCCACCGAGGACCAGGTACACACGTATGCAGCACGCATTACCTCAATGATTGGGCCATTATGACTGCAGCATTACACCAAGGACAATGCACAGCGAGTGTTACATCAATAAAGCTAAGTTAGTGACACTCAAATGGGCATCATCTAGGAGAACAGCCAGACAGACATAACTCAAGGCAATTTCAGAAGACAAAACTTTATCCTTTCACAGTTTCAACGCTGGGCAGCTCCCCACTCTACTTGTTAGAATATATTGCCTGCTATGTAAAAGGGAAGGTCCTGAGACAGGGATAAGATGAAGACCCAAGACAGCAGAGATAAAATACAAGAGAGAATCATTAGGGCAAAGAAAACAGAAGGGGTTTCAGAAGAGGAAGGAGAAGGCTGGTAGTAGAGACCTGACTAACAGAGTTTGTTGTTATTCTGCTTCATTCACCATCTCCAGGGAGTGTCAGATGATGTGTGCGCATACAGACACAGTTCATCTCAGTGCACTTCTATATCCACCGCTAACATTACGAGAGAAGGGAGAATGAAAGAGTGGGAGAGTGAGAAGGCGGGTGAGAGAGGGGGGTGGGCAGGGTGAGAGGTAGCAGACAGTAAAAGTGAAATATGGACTAAGATGGTGGGGTTTATCGGAGGAGAGTGACAAAGGGCGAAAGCAACGCCCAGAGTGCAGGTGTGTGTGCACATGTCTCCCTCTCTCTTACCCGGATGGCAGCCTTGTTGCAGCCCACTTTGTTGATGGCCAGCCAGGTGGGCAGGTCCAACATGCTCTGCAGTACCTCCTCATCCAATTCCAGGTTGGTGAGCTGGCCCTCGCCCTTCAACGTGCTCAGGTTGATCTTGTCTGGGGACAGGTTCTTAGCAAACCTGCAGGGGGAGGAGGAAGGAGAGGATGGGAGAGGAGAAAATGAGTATTGTTGTTATTCATTCAACATCAATGAAAGAATCCCTTAACATACATCATCATAACTACAAATACAAAACACCCTTACTTTTAGGAGAGAGAGACTAAGTGAAATATAGGAGAGAGAATTGCATTTAACCTGCCTTTATTGGCACAATTCATTAAAGTACAGTCCCTCTCTCTCCCTTACCACCAGGGAGAAGAGAAAAATAAAAGGCAGAGAGCGGACAAGAAAGATAATGGACAAGGAAAGAAAGACAGAGGGATAGTCTACAAGAGACAAGGGAGCCAACCAAATCAGCCTGTTAAAAGTGGTGAGCAAACTTTTGGGAAAAATTGATCAATTAAAGTTATTTTACAGAAAACTAATTAAAAACCAACTTTCTGCAAGCTTATTGGGAAGGGCAATCAACATGCTCTGACAAATGACTGATTGGCTGAAAGAAATTGATATCAAGAAGATAGTGGGAACTGTTTTGTTAGACTTCAGTGCAGCTTTTGCTGTCATTGATCATAACCTATTGCTGAAAAAGACGTAGGTGTTATGGGTTTGCATCATCTGCCTTATTATGGACTGAGAGTTACCCATTTAATAAAACTGAGGGTTTTCATTAATGGAAACCTATCTCATACAAATTCATTTCAGTGTGGTGTACCGCAGGGCAGCCTGCTACGGCCATTGTTTTCTGTTTTTACAAATGACCTTCCACTGACCTTGAATAAGGCCTGTTTGTCTATGTACGATGACGACTCAATAGTATACACGTCGGCTACAACAGTCAAATAAATAACTGAGACACTTAACATTGATCTCCAGTCAGTTTTAGAATGGACATCTAGCAATAGGCTGGTGCTAAATATCAAAACTAAAAGCATAATTTGGGGGAGAAATTACTCTCTCAACGCTAAACCTTGTTTAAATCTATTATTTAATCACGTGGCTATTGAGCAAGTTGAGGAGACTAAACTGCTGGGTGTAACCCTAGATAGCCAGCTTTCATGGTCAGAACATAGACTCAATAGTTGCTAAAATGGGAAGAGGTCTGTCCAGACAGATCCAACAGGCCCTAGTTTTGTTCCACCTTGACTACTGCCCAGCGGTGTGGTCATGTGCGGCAAAGAAGGACATCGGTAAATTGCAGTTGATTCAGATCAAAACAGCACGTATCGCACTTAGATGGTACACGGAGGTGAATGTCAGTAACATGCATGTCAATCTCTCCTGCCTCAAAGTTGAGGATAGATTGACTGCACCACTATTGGTCTTTGTGTGAGGTATTGATGGTACCGAACGGTCTGTTCATGCAGTTGGCACAGTTTGGACACTCATCGGTACAGCCCCAAGACATGCAATCGGAGGTCTCTTCACAGTCCCCAGGTCCAGAACAGAGGCTGGGAAACGCAGTGTTAAATAGTCATGACTACATGGAACTCTGCCACCCCAGGTAACTCAAGCTAGGATTAAAAACAGATAAAAATAACACCTTACTGCACAAAGAGGACTGTGGAGAGAGACAACCATTTTATATACATCCCTTCTATTGTAATTTGCACTGTACTATGTATTAGACCTAGATATTGTGTATGTACGGATACGTAGGTTAGGTGGGATGTTTTAAATGTATGTATTTCAGTCCTTGACTAATAATGTTCTGTACTAGGTAATGTTTCATGTGGACCCCATGAAGAGTAGATGATGCTTTTGCAGCAGCTAATGAGCATCCTAATAAATACCAGTACCGAGGAGAAGCCAGATAGTGAAACAGAGAGGTAGGCCTATAGGCCTGTTATGGAACATTATAGAGTTCTGCTGAAAGTCATATTACAGACTTGGAAAAGAGGGATACAGTGACCTGTCTGCTGCCTCTTAAAACCGTACTCAAGGGTGTGTGAACTTTAGTGTCACACTGTCTCAACTGTAAGGGGATTCCCAACTCGTATCTTTCATCAGGAGGTAGCACAGCCAATGGGTGTGTGTGTCCTGGGTGCGCATGGGTGGGTTCCATCGCTAGGCCCCGCTCAAAGCTCCAACACACACTGTGCCCATGACCTTGTGCCATAGTCCCTAGACTCCCAAACAGTTTGTGGTTAGTAGTTAGCCAAACACCCACATACCAGGCAAAAGTTCATTGTCTTAATTACTGTTTACAGATAAAGAATTCCCAGTAATTCAGACAGCTTTTATCAATCCACATTCCACACAACAACCGGTGTGTGTTCATACACCACAAGTGTGTGTGTCCATATACAGCCTGTTTGACTACGTTAACTCTCATTTTATCGATCTACATTACACAACCTAAGCACGACAACACACGGTCAACACACAGACAAATGTTAATGAAGCAGACTGCCACGGTTTGACTGCTGTAATCTTGTTAGCTACCTGGTTGGCAGGCAGCTAATCTGACACAGATAGAAGTACCATGCAATAGATCAAAAGCTCCCAACTGTGCTGCAACATTCAGCCAACATTTAAATAACATCTTTTAACCAATATTTTAATAACCGCTAGACAGATTCACAACTCTGAAACAACCGATGGCCTGGTAACTTATATAGCATGATTCATTTGTCCCACATCACAACCCATAGGCTATACCATATTGAAGACAATAAGATGAAGTAACCCTTACATGCTGATCTGAGGTCAGTTTTCACGCTTCATCCAACTGTTGAGGTTAGGATTGGGGAGGGTAAGCTGATCCTAGATCTGTGATTTGGGGCAGCAACTCCCTTTCTAATAAATTATTAATGTAGTCAAGACTCAGCACAGCGTGAGGAGCAGAGGGACCGTGTGAACGGGCCACACACACACAGAGAGCACTGGTACAGTGAACTCATACTTTGGTCAGTTGTGTTGCCGACTGTGGCCATAAGGAAGTAGCAAGATCCGATCAGCTTCTCTGGCCTATCGCACTCACACACAGAATGACTGGAAACAGCTCATTAAACTTCCCCTGTACCTACCTCATTCCTGATCAAGCTTTTGTTTAGTTAGTTCCCTTATATGGGCTAACCTTTCTAGGAGATCTTTTTTAGCTTTTTCTAATGTAGGTTACTTTTCTGCCGACTGGGATCTACAGTAGTGGCTAAAAGTTGAGAATGACACAAATCTTGAGAATGACACAAATATTAATGTGTGTCATTCTGCTGCCTCTGCCATCATACAAACCATTTGCATATACTCCAGAATGTTATGAAGAGTGATCAGATTAATTGCGAAGTCCCTCTTTGCCATGCAAATTAACTGAATCCCCAAAAAATATTTCCACTGCATTTCAGACCTGCCACAAAAGGACCAGCTGACATAGTGATTCTCTCGTTAACACAGGTGTGAGTGTTGATGAGGACAGGGCTGGAGATCACTCGGTCATGCTGATTGAGTTTGAATAACAGACTGGAAGCTTTAAAAGGAGGGTGATGCTTGGAATCATTGTTCTTCCCCTGTCAATCATGGTTACCTGCAAGGAAACACGTGCCGTCATCATTGCTTTGCACAAAAAGGGCTTTACAGGCAAGGATATTGATGCCAGTAAGATTGCACCTAAATCAACCATTTATCGGATCATCAAGAACTTCAAGGAGAGTGGTTCAATTGTTGTGAAGAAGCCTTCAGGGTGCCCAAGAAAGTCCATCAAGCACCAGGGCCGTCTCCTAAAGTTGATTCAGCTGCGAGATCGGGGAACCACCAGTACAGAGCTTACTAAACAGCACTTTCTTTGCGTTTTGCCAGCAGCTCTTTGTTGTGCGTCAAACATTGTGCTGTTTACGACTTCAGGCCTATCAACTCCCGAGATGAGGCTGGTGTAACCGAAGTGAAATGGCTAGCTAGTTAGCGCGCGCTAATAGCGTTTCAAACGTCACTTGCTCTAAGCCTTCTAGTAGTTGTTCCCCTTGCTCTGCATGGGTAACGCTGCTTCGATGGTGGCTGTTGTCGTTGTGTTGCTGGTTCGAGCCAATGGTAGGAGCGAGGAGAGGGACAGAAGCTATACTGTTACACTGGCAATACTGAAGTGCCTATAAGAACATCCAATAGTCAAAGGTATATGAAATACAAATGGTAAACAGAGAAATAGTCCTATAATAACTACAACCTAAAACTTCTTACCTGGGAATATTGAAGACTCATGTTAAAAGGAACCACCAGCTTGTTCTCATGTTCTGAGCAAGGAAATGAAACGTTAGCTTTCTTACATGGCACATATTGCACTTTTACTTTCTTCTCCAACATTTGTTTTTGCATTATTTAAACCAAATTGAACATGTTTCATTATTTATTTGAGGTTAAGTTGATTTTATTGATGTATTATATTTTAATTTAATAAGTGTTCATTCAGTATTATTGTAATTGTCATTATTACCAACAAAAAAAATATATAATATTAAATCGGCCCGATTAATCAGTATCGGCTTTTTTGGTCCTCCAATAGTCGGTATCGGCGTTGAAAAATCATAATCGGTAGACCTCTAATCACAACACTGCCTTCTGTTAGTGTTTTCCTATTGTTTCAGAGTCTATTCCATGAAGTGAACTTGTTTCTTGGATATTGTTCACCTATTACCTTTTTAGCACTATTGGTTAGAGCCTGTACGTAAGCATTTCACTGTAAGGTCTAGTACACCTGTTGTATTCGGTACACGTGACACACAAACTGATTTGATAATGGAGCATCCATTTTGAAAACACTGTCTTAAGTCTTGTAGTTAATTCATTATATCATGTGTTCCAATTGATTTCTTGTTCACTATCAAGTACACTAGCATCCATTTTGGATACAATATTTTCTATGAGTTATTGTGGAGAAAATAGGCCTCATTTCTTTATTGCAAATGACGCTCAAGTATTTAAGCTAGTAAAGTAGACCTAACTCCACAAAAGCTGTGTGTTAAACAGTTTCCCTCCGAGAAGCAACTCATCCCATTGGTCACTTTTGATTCTTGTGATGCTTTTGACTGAGCCAGCAAATCTGGTTAGCACAAGTAGGTTTGAATGAATAAGGAAAAAACTGAATTCCAAAACTTCAGCACCTTTTTCCCAAAGCATGTTCCTCACTGTCATTTTTGGAATGTCTTAGATTAAAACAGAATCTTCCTAGCCAGCCCCTTTCCGTCTTCTCTCTCCGACTCTGACCCCGTGGTTAGTATTTGTATTTAGCGGCTGTGTGTGTCAGTTTGTGTAGGTATCCCTCCATCTATCATCCACCCATCAGTCCAGTCACATTCCTGCACGCATCATCAAGCCGTGCCACAGAGACCACTAGTTGAATCAAAATGTGTTAGTGCTGGGCTAGACAAAATTTCACCAACAGTTAGGGTCCCCTAGGAATGAAATGTTGAGGAGTAACACTGACATAGCCTGCCAGACAGAGGAGAAGGTAAGATGTAGAGAGAAAGAGATGGACAGATACAACGTTGACACCTGATCATAGAATTAATATTTAAACAGCACAGGCCAGGGCTCCCAGACACACTCAATAGTGACTGGACCACACACACACACACCTCTATGTGTGGGTTTTCTTTAAGGTCACATCAGTTTGTGTGTGTGTTGTTTCTGCGTGCACATTTAAGAGTCTCTGCGTGTGTGTGTGCATGTAACCCCAGACCCTGCTGTGTCTGGCCCTGATCCAGGGCCATGTCAATACCTGAGCCTATTGGTTTAATGGGGAGAGGGACATCTTTATCAACTCACCCTTGGGACCACACTGTTGGTGGAAACACCTCACACCAGCCACACTCGCATTGTGTGTGTTCCCAAAGGCCAATGTTTTGACATACAAGGCCTCGAAGGCAAGAGTCAGCCTTTCTCTCCTGCCTTCAGGAGGTCGTTGCAGATGGAAACACTCCTAGTATAGCGCGGACATGATGCTATCCTATTCTACATGACAGAGAAGCATGGCTGTTCTCCATTACATATTTATATCTGAACATTGATATGTTGCACCTCATTGAGTGGAACCCTGGTGAATATGCCCCAAGCATTGACGTTGCTTGACATCACTATAATGAACAGTGGGTTTGGCTTATTTCAAGCAGGTCTGCTTCGAATGCACAACCAATCACGTAACGACCCTTGGAACTGATAATGACATAATTCCCCCGGTCCTGCTGACGCTAACAGTAATGTGCACACACACACACACACACAGTCCGATGTTGTAGGACACTAAAGCGTGGTTCACATTGCCAGTTTGAAGTGAGTCAGATCCTATTTAGTTGAATATCTGATTCAAATCTGTTCTTTTTCCTGCAGTCTGAATAGCCAAAAGCACATAAAATGTGTTATTTCACACCACATTTCAAACCACCTTCATAGGCGGTTTGAAATCAGATACAAATCTGATTCCTGGCCATGCGACTTGTGTCTGAATGGTCAAATACGATTTATTTGCCTTCAAGTGGTTTTCAAACTTAGCTACTGTCTAGGAACAAGATATGCCTAATATGTTGACAGTGTATTTATATATATATATATATATATATATATATATATATATATATATATATATATATATATATATATATATATATATATATTTAAAAAAAGTGGTAGCTAACTAGCTTGTTAATTGTTTACAAACGAGTGAATGTGCTAGAAAGCCAAACAGCTACTGTTACCTAGCTAGCTAGTTGACTGCTGTGGCTAGCCAAAAATGACTCATTTCTCAAGTTGGATCATTAAAAGTGTTCTTCCACTATGATTTTAAACATTCAAATCAACTGGGACATGTCCATGGCAAGCATTGCTGTCACTTTAGATTGATACATAACTTCTAACTGATAAGAAGCACGAACACCACCAATCAGTCTCCACCACTGCACAGACCCGTCATTACTATGAATACTAGCTTACCCATGTCAGCAGATGTCTTGTCTGAACACACACATCAGATTTGGTCCTTTTTAACTTTGTTTGGACAGTCAGTATTCCAAAACGGATTTGAAAAACAAAACTGACTTGAGCATTAAGGCCTACAGTGTGAACAAGGCTTAAAGGGAAATGACAGTCATAGGCTGTGTATGTAAAACTTGGCTGTGGCCACTGTTTGTGGGACCATGAAGGGCACAGCAACCACTAGCCATCAAAGCCTCTGCCTTGCCGCATAAATACCAAGGGCTCCACTGGCAATACTGAAAGTCAAGGGCTTTTGTTCACAATGCATTGCTGGCAGGAAGCAATGCATTAAAAAGCCCAATGCACTTTCCTCTTTCTAAAGCTACAACACTTGTTTAACTGCATTGTGCGTGACTATAACAAAGCTTACTGTTCTAGGTCAATCAAAAACAGTTTGCAAGTCATCCCTTCTTATCCAGCCGGTAACATGGGCGGTTCAACGTCTTATCTAAGCTTTTATTTTTAAAGGCGTTATTATGTGTTGTTTAAAGCCAGTTTTCTTGGAGCGACAGGTGTAAGGACGTGAATGCTATTGGATCATTATCAGTCAGTTGTAGGTAGGTTCAACTGAATGTGATGGTGCAATTTATGTTATTACAGAGAAGTTCTCCCCTTAGAATATAATGGGTAAGGATTTCGATGAACTTCCCTCGAGGCACCAACCTGGAACAATAAATAATGCATGTGCCTAGCTGAAAGCTGTCGATAACAATGGTGACAACTGATGACTGTTTTGCAAAGATAGGGACTATATTGTGTAGACTCGGTCTCAGGTGTTGTCTTTGCTCTCCATGACCCATGAAAAATATTTTACACTTCACTAGCTGATTAAATGTGTCTATTAATCCTTTATCAAATACTTGTGAGAGGAAAAGGTTGCACAAAACTTTGTCTACTACAACAAACAAGGCCTCTATCTTCCCTGCTCAGTCTCCATGGTACTGGCAAACAAACAAGGCATGTGTGTATGATGTGTACAGGTGCTTAGTCATCTCTATGCTGTGGAAGGTGCATTATTATCCCAAGCTGCAAATGCAAGCGTGGACATACATACAGCCCCGGTGCAAGTAAATACAGTAAAGCAGGGGTGTCAAACTCATTCCATGGAGGGCCGAGTGTCCGCTGATTTTTGGTTAAGAACGAGACAACCAGATGAGGAGTTCCTTGATAATTAGTGATCTTAATTAATCAAGTACAAGGGAGAAGCAAAAACCTGCAAACACTCACCCCGCCGTTGATTGAGTTTGGCAAATGTGCAATAGAGCAGAGTTCTCCAATCTCGGTCCTGGGGCCTCTCCAGGTGCACATTTTGTTTTTTGCCCTAGCACTACACTGCTGATTCAAATAATCAACTAATCATCAAGCATTGATTAGGACCGAGTTTGGGAAACCCTGCAGTAGAGTGTAAAGTTGGTGTGTTCCACTCAGAATGGCTACCGAGTGGTGCAACTGTCTAAGTCACTACAGACACCCTAGTTAGAATCCAGGCTGTATCACAACCGGCTGTGATTAGGAGTCCCATAGGGCTGCGCACAATTAGCCCAGCGTCATCCAGGTTTGGCCGGTGTAGGCTGTCATTGTAAATAAGAATTTGTTCTTAACTGACTTGTCTAGTTAAATAAACATTTTATTAAATTGGCCAAAATGACTTTTTCCCCGATGTAGCAACCTGGTCTCAGAGCATGTCGTATTATTTTGCACAGAAACCCGAGACACTACAATTAGTATGATATGTAACCATACCACATGTAACTTAAGATAGATGGTTAGTTAAGGCAAAAACTAAAAAGTGGGGTGGTTGTTTGCTCCGTGTGGGCGTATATCGTGAACGTCTAGCAACCCAAAGGTTGTGAGTTTGAATATCATCATGGACAACTTTACCAACTATCATGCATTTTACCAACTACTTTTTAGCTACTTTGCGTGTTAGCTAACCCTTCCCCTAACCTTACCCCTAGCCTTGTTTAAGTTAGCGAGCTAGCTAATGTTAGCCACCTTGCTAGAATGTAACATACGTTTTGCAAATTCGTAAGAGTGTTTTGGGAATGCGTAACATAATACGAATTGTAATTTAACATACGAAATGGGTGATGGATAACCAAAAATGATTACATACCATACGAAACGTACAGTAAATTACAGACTACGAAATGTTCTGAGACCTGGTTGGATGTAGTACTAGCTGTCAGTACGTGGCGTGTTTGTCTCTGCCAGAAGCATATGCTGCTAGTTAGCTAACCAGTGTAGTTTACCTGGCTAACTGGCTAGCTGGGTGGCTAATGACAATCAATGACTGATGTAACCTAACAAATAGAAAACTTGCTATATCTGGCTAAACAATGATTAACGGGACATAGCTAGCCAGCTAATAGTAACGTACTGGTGGAGCCTAGGCTAGGAAGATTAGTTGCGTTAACAACACGCAAGGTTAACCATAACCAGTTATCAAACAAGCCAGTTAGCTAGCTAACTAAACACGACAGACACCGGTTTGTTTTTGACAACCAACAACAAGCAAACTTGCTAGCTAGCTACGCTAACCAAGTTCAGCTGCGCAAGCATAGTGAGTGCCCCGTCAGTGGCCTCCCGCGCGCTAAGGTACAGCGCTGCTAACGCGCTAGCTTGGTTCCCAAATGAAACCCCTTTGGGAGTTACTTGTATTTTGTCTCTCCGCCTGGTTCATATCGATTGACACTGACCTGGAGAGATGTTTGAGGATCTGTTTCTTGATCAGCCCAGCCATGACCACATAAATTATGTATCCCAGCGATGCAGTTCAAATTCTCAATTCCGAGTCAGGGTGCATTTTTTTGTGGTCTTTGTGAGACTAGCCCAGTTCTCGCTCCCTTCCCACGGAGATTTGACAGGGAAAAACAAACCTCCGAGACACAGCAAGCTAGCTTCAGAAGGCCAATAAGCCATTACAACTAGTGCTAAATTCCATCTTCACTGCAACAGCACCTGGAAACACGGCCTGTGCTGTCACGTCTGATGGGCGGACGGCGACCAAAGTCAAAGACACAAGACTTGCGGGCGGAGCATGGATGACTCAGCATTACGTCAGCATTGTCCCATGTATTGTTTTATTTTAGAAGTGAAACCGTAATTGCCTGTTTTTACTGTGGCAGAGTACATCCGCACGTGGAGATATTTGGCGGTGGGGCTGCTGCGATTTTTTTCGCCGACGGGGCTACGGTCTACCTGTGAGTCCAGTTCCAGTCTCCTCTCGAAAGACTGTCATTCAGTGACCTCTGGTGGACAAAGGCAGGGAAAGGGGTCCAGTGTCAGCTGTCATCTATCAAGCCCATCACCTCTCAGGCCCCTCTCCAATGCCAGGACCATCCCTTCCTGGTCTGACACATTAAGCAGAATCTTTTTTTCTGTTTACCACAGAGAGGATAGCGTCCAAAGGACTGACAATTAATTTTAGGTCGAAACTAATACACAATGAACAGTGTCCTTCGCCCCCACGTACATCTGCTATCTAACACAACACACACCAAGTTTAAGCTAAAACATTGCACAATGATTATACTACAATGATGGCATAGCCTAAATTAAAAACTCTGATAATACTTTTATTTCCCTTTTGACCCACATTTTTATTGTATAGACAGTCAGGGGAAATCCATGATATCAAAGTATCAGTTAAACACAAACATTAAGATCCCCGCAACAAAGTGTACAAGCTGTAATGCTATGCTAACATTCATTCAGCCATTTTGGCAGTATAGTCATATCAGTGAGTACGTTTACATGCATGGCAATAATTAGATATTAAACTTACTATAGCAATAGGCAGATTATGAAAAAGTAATGTAAACACCTTACTCTGCTTACTGTATCTTAATCAGCGTAAGGTCAAAATTGAAGTAAGCATATACCGATTAAAACACCCGGTTTTCGGAGCAATCTTTCAAATTATTAGGACATGTAAACACCTTAATCGACGTTCCAGTAGTGTATTTGATCTGCGCATGTGCTAGCACCAGCCGAGCAAGGCTCTCTCTATGGCGTGAGTGAAGTGAGTTCGGAACAACTGAATGTATGCGTCTTAGAAGTATTTTTCACATAGAAACTTTATATGTCCGAACTAAGATTCAAATATGCTTCTCAAAAATAACATCTATGTGATTGCTGATTTTCTGCATTTATCAGAGCTCCATCAGGTGATTTCAGATGTGTCCATATACATAGGATTATTAGGGAAATTGTTATTCTTGCAAAGCATGTAAACGTTTTAATTGAACTATTATATTAATATGACTAGCCACAATAATCGCTTTATTGTGTGCATCCTGGCGTTGGAGGGGAGCCTGTGAGACGAAGGGCCTGAGATATTATGTTCCACCAATAGGTGGCAGTATACAGAGGGGCCTGAGAGATGATGGGCTTGATAGTCTGCAGTTAGACTCTATTGGACAACGGCCAAAGTGCTTGGAGTGTACAAACATCAGACAACTAAATCATCCTGCAACTTTGATCAAACCTTTAAAAACACACGTGAAAACAATTATTTTGTGGCAGATTAATAGAAAACAGAGCGTTTTGTTATATATTTTATGTAAAATATGCATTTGTTTTTTAATTTTTATTGCGGTGCTAGCTACATGTTATTGAAACTATTCAAATGTCCAACTCTACAGGTTTTCAGTTTGCAATCGGTGACAGCAATCCCATCATGATTTGGAGGGAACATAGCTACTTGTCTAGTGATTAGGTTACGCTGATTAGGTAATAGTATGCCAATAGCCTAATGACTTCGGCACAATGGAAGAAATTGAATATAGGCCTATTTGTTAACATGCATTGTTAATGGAAAACGTTCTTTTTTTTTTACAGGAATAGTTGTTCGAAACACTTCCTGATCTGGAATAGCAACATGCTTTGGCTTGGGGGAACTCTAGGAAAGGATGTCGAGGCATACACAATAAGGCTACTCTAGTTGCCACGTATGAAGGGAGGAGCAAATGAGAGGGAAAAAACTACCCAACAACCCCTCCTCTTTACTGTTGGTACAGTATTGAAACAATTTACATCAGTTGATTTCTGAGATCATTATTTTTCTAGACATGTTTAGGCTATCCTATAACAGGATTTTGGCTTATGTAAACAGGGTTTGAAAGACATGAAACATCAATGGGCTTAATTCTATTATTCCAAATAAATAGGCCTAGTTATTTCCTCAACTTTATCAGAACTAGTTACTGTGTTTCTGAAGTCTTGATTACATAATTCTATAGGCATTGGAGACATAAGGCAAGTACAGCCACCAATTTTGCAGTCAGAAAGTCAGGTCCCACAACAAGAGAGACGCCCCTTTTTTTGCATACCTCGACGCGAACGGAGTTCTAGGAAAGCCACATCGCGCTCACTGATACGCTAAATGTACAGTGAAGACAGTACACAGCATCTGTAGAGACCAGCCTCACACTTCCTCGGACCCCCTGTTAGAAAGCCACATCAGGCATGACTGCGAGACACAGAAACAAGAACAATTTAAGCGAAAAGACTGCTTCACCCACGCATGATGACGTGGCGAAGAAAAGTCCGAAACCTAGTAGTAATGGTAGCCCCTCAATCCAGGGATCGGGGTCAGGGAGTTGGGTCAAAGTTATAGCAGCTTTATGTTATATCGCATTAGTAGCCGCTGCGGGCTTTGCTGCTATTTATCTACAACAAGTGTTGAAAGAAGTCCATCAAATCAGCAGCAGAAATGAAGAGACCGTATGGGAAAATGCAGAGGTTGCGTACAAAGTAGAGAATGTTCTTCAACGGGTAAGCAATTCAATCGATTTAGGACTAACCACTAGCCATTTAATGACAAGATCACGAGATAAGGCAGGCTGTTGAAGACCGCACACCAAAACTAGATAGGATGAACATATAGACTACAGAGAAGAAATGGCTAGAAGAGGGCCATCTCCCCCTCCTCCAAAAGCTTGATGAGCTGGCACAAGAAAAGTACAGATGTAATCTATGCTATTCTTTCCTAGAGAGAGAGAGTACTGACATTGCAACAAAAACTAATCCAGGTTAATGGAAATACTGCATTCTTTATAATAAAAAGGGATGTTATATTTCTATAGAATTGAGGAATGCATTGATATAATGTATGCACATTGCATCCTATAAATTATCTTACATTTTTATCCAGCTAGCTATGTTCCTGCATGAATTATTTCGGTAAATCGGCTATTCCTTCCTTCATCCATTCACTTCTTTTCAAGCCTTCATGTAACTTCACTTAACTTGTCATGCATAAATTGAGATCTCCCAGACCAGTTTGAACTAAACCAGTTTGAACTGGATGCTTAAAGTTGTTTATTAAAGCTGCATATATAGATCTACCCCACAGGCTGAGAAATAGCTGAGTTATGTAATAAAGCAACGTAACCTACTCATGAGTTACTGTAACTAGGTAAACGTGGTAAAGAAACCCAGCAGGGAAAAACATTTTCTAAGAACACACATTCAACAAGTAAATCCTGAAACATGCATTGCAGTCTCCTATATGTAAACGTCCTATGTGAGGCTGTGTCAACTATTGTTGTATAAAGCTACAGTATGGGATTAACTGTCTTTCACTGCAAGCTATAAAGTCTATTTCAATAACTACCAAGGCAAAAAACTATTTTGTCAGGCAAATGACTGGTCAGGGATAGGCTCTTCCACCCTCTTCCAACTTTCTTGGAATGTATTGTACCTGTGTTTCCAGTACATCCAGTACATAGGTGTGACTAAACATGTGTTATACAATTTAATAGTAGTAATAGTGTTAGATAATGTGGCTATTATATTATTTATGTATACATACAGTATTTATAGTATGGATGTGACCGATTAATAATTAAAGACTAATCGAATAATCATTAAGGCCCTAATTTGTATTGATGACCAAAGGTTGAAATACACTGAGTGTACACAACATTAAGAACACCTCCCTAATATTGAGTTGCCCCCCCCCCCCCCCCCCCCCCCCCCGTGGTTGTGTAGGTGGACAACGTGAGGGGTGCTGTAGACGGGTTGGAATCGGCACTGGGCATCATGCGGGCAGAGCAGGAGGTGGGGAGCCGGGCGGTGAGGAAGGGCGAGGTGGAGATACGGCGGGTGGAGGAGGCTCTTCAGAGGCTCCAGAACGAACTGCTGGTTGACCTGTCAGAAGGCATCAAGGAGGTGAAGGAGGCCAGAGAGCGGGACTTCTCTTCCCTGGAGAAGACGGTGGAGGAGCGCCTTGGTGAGTTGAGTGCCTCCATCGCGGCCAGCGTGACTGAGTTCACCGAGGCCCAGGGTGAGACTCAAAGTCAGCTGGCTGACCTCAAAGCCCGTCTGGATGACATGGAGGACCCGGAGCTAATCAGGCAGGAACTGTCCGCCATTGTCGACACCGTCGCCGGGCTCAGCGCCACTAAGCAGGCCACCGATGAGTCTGCCTATTCACTGAGGGAGCAGATAGCCGCGGTGGGGGTGGAGCTCCAGACCCGTAACCAGGAAATAGCCTCGATGTCGCAGGAAGTGGAGGTGGTGAGGTTGCTGGTGCAGGAGACGACGGGGAGCCTGCGGCAGCAGGTTTCGGGGGCAGAGGCAGGCATCCAGGCGTTGACCGATCAGGACCAGAGCCTGCAGAGCAGCCTGGAGCTGGCCACCGAAGCTCAGCACAGTCTGGAGAAGGAACTGCAGGGGGAATCGGCCAGGGCTGAGCAGAGGTCCGACGGTCTGGAGGTCAGACTAAAAGTGGTGGAGGAGGGCGGAGATTCCCTGGCCGCATCGCTAACAGACCTGACTTCCAAGTTTGAGGTTCTTCTTGCCAAGTACGATTCCCATGAGAGCACGCTCGCCGCTCAGGGCACGGCAGCCGAGAAGGCCCGGGCCACTCTACAGGGAGAGCTAGAGGAGCTGAAGGGCAGTCTAGGGGAGCTCCAGTCCAACGTGGTTGCACTGAGTGGCGCTCAGACCAATCTGGCTTCCAGGGACTCTAGCCTGGGCCAGCAGATAGAGGGGCTGGAGCAGAAGCTGGAAGTTTCCAAGTCAACCAGCCACCCCCCACCAGAGCTGGAGAAGCTGAAGAGCACCGTGGATGGCCTGGTGGGGAAAGCTGCCAAGCTGGAGAGCCATGAGAAGGCCATCGAAGCCTTACAGGGGTCACTACAGAAGACCATTAGCTCATTGGAGGCCTTGACCAAAGCCTCAGCCGAAGAGCAAGAAGGTGTAAGGGGAGCATAGGGAGAAGGAGGAGGAGGGGGTAGTGTTCAGGAGGGGTAGACTGGGTTGGGTCAATGAGAAATGGGGAACGTGGACTGCTGTGAATTTTAACACAACACTGCACTGTAGTTTTTTGTTTGTTTATTTGTATTTTTCCTCATTTGAGTTTTTGATTTAGTCAGATTCTGTTACGGGTGGTTTCACAAACCCAACTTGCAATATAAGCTCTTGTTCAGGAGCGTGTTATGGTTTACTGATTTGTGTTTTGTTACAAAAATTAAATTGGGCCACCACATTTCTGTGTAGACAAGGCTTTGAATTGATTTACATGTATATTATAAAATCTTCATCGTACATTGTATGGGGCTAACTCACTCCAACCGTCTCCGTGGCAGATGCAAGGTAGCCATTTTGCACACCACCACACTTCATCAATCTCACTGGAGGTGAGTATTGAGGTGAAAGGTGAGAGTGGGTCGGTCTGTTTCTAGAAGATCATTGGATAAAGATCATATAAAATCCTTCATAGGATACAGGCTACAAGGTTAAAGCACTCCCAGTTCATTTAAAGGCTCACTCTAGGTCTGTGCTCCAAATGGCTCTCTATCCCCTATATAGTGCACTACTTTTGACCAGGGACCATGTGGCTCTAGTAAAATTAGTGTACTACAGTGAGCTCCAAAAGTTTTGGGACAGTAACATATTTTTTGTTGTTTTAGCTCTGTACTCCTGCACTTTGGATTTCAAATGATATAATGACTGAGGTTAAAGTGCAGACTGTCAGCATTAATATGAGGGTATTTTCACCCACATTGTGTGAACAGTTTGGAAATTACAGCACTGCTTGACATAGTACCGTTATTGTAATGGTGAGAGGTAGGGATGTTTGGGGAGTATGATATTTGTGCCTCTTTCTCACTCATCATTATTCACGATTCATTCAGGACTATCCGTAATCATGGTAGCATCCATTCATTTTTATTGTGCACAAAATAGTCTGACAACCAAAAGAAACAGCAAATGCATCCAACACATTTGTAGTCACATAATTGATGTAGTCAATGTGTGCTATGAATATGGGATCAAATACTAAACTTTTGACTACTTGAATACACATAAGTGAATTTGTCCCAATACTTTTGGTCCCCTAAAATGGGGGGGGGGGGGTATATGAACAAAAAGTGTTGTAATGTCTAAACGGTTCACCCAATTTTGATGTAAATACCCTCAAATTAAAGCTGAGTCTGCACTTTATACCATTTCAAATCCAAAGTGCAGGGGTACAGAGCCACAACAACAATACCACTGTCCCAATACTAATGGAGCTCACTGTATATAGGGAATGGGATGCCATTTGACATATAACCTGGCGCTTCAGACTGACTATATAAGTGGACTTAAGTCTGTGATGCCTATTGGAATATTTAATTAGGAAACACTGCTGGGACAGTCAAGTGAGAATTTATTGAAAGTAATTACTTTTCATCTGAAGAGGGAAAGAGATTGCTTGAGGCTAATTCAATCATTTCCTGATAGGCCACTTATAACCTGATTTGATTCCTCACACACACACACACACACACAAACCTTCCATTCAACAGGTGCCATTTCCTCAACATGAACAAGGAAACGCATAAACATGTATATGGAATACAGAGTACACACAAACTTCAAATTGACAATTTATTAAGCACATCCCTCTCACACGAAGAACAATATATCCAAGGCTTTAAAACACGATCTCTGCAGTGTCCTAACACCACTACAATGGGGTTGTGACAGTTTAAATGAATGGAGACAGTAAATACATGTGGTGTGATCTGTACATGTAATTATCTTTAGTTAAAACAGTGGTATGGTGTCCACACTCTTTACCCAAAGACCAGCTGCAATCTGCGCCCTAATGTCGGGTTGTCGTTGAGCAATTCCAGGTATGTGTAGGTTCAACTCTATCTTTAGAGATGACGTGCCAATGTGCATGTTAAACAAGTTGTGATTGGCCTTTGGTGATTGGCTGTGAGGTCGTCAGCTCATTGTTCAGCTCCGATACATACTTCCTCCTTCAGACATACATTTCCTGTAAAACACCTGGAGGCTTACTCAGCGGAGTAGCCCTAGAAAAGCAATCAATAGATTGGCATGCTTCCCTATCCCACAAGATGGTCATGTCTGTTCTACACAACATATTTCTATCAGAACATACGGCTGACCCACTGAATAAGCCCAAGGTTTTTTTTCCAGAGGACTGCAAAGTCAGCAATGTTGCAGATGAAAATGTTAAACACAGAACAGAAAAAACTCTGACATGAATCACAGCTCTGTGTCACACATTTCTACCTGCATTGCTCTGCAGTCAGCCCCATTGAATAAACTCCTGGTGACAGATTGCACACCCTGGTGTAAACACAGGCAAAGCTACATTGCCTTGCGGGCTGCAGCATTCAGTATTCTATTTTAGGTCCCTATACCTTTAAACCACAGACTCATTTCGATTCATGGCAGAGATATGTAGAAACTAGCAGGACTAGCTAGCCATGTGAAATCCCAGGGCATGTATTCAGCACTGAACTATTGAGAACATTGCAGGCAGAATGTATAGCGCTGACATCATTCCTTATTGGACAGAACAGAATCATATTGTAGCATAACATTCCTCCTGAACAGGCCCCTTAGCCTGAGAATACATACCCGTGTGCAGGTCACACAGGGGTCAAGCAGTGTTGTTATAACCCCACCACTGGCCAGACTGACAACTGATAAGGGGGAAACTGTTCAAGAGACTGCTCACATTCCAAAACTGTGGACCAGCAAGACCTCTCATCCACCATGATGGATGCCATTTTTCTCAAATAAATAACATTCCAGCCTCCTAGGACACAGGTTGGCATTTACTGGGATGACTCATGTACTGGAGGCAGCTCGGCAGGTTTGTCACTAGCTGGCACAGCCATAAAATCTGATTTTAAACCTAACCTAAACCACACTGCTAACCTTATCCCTAACCCTAAACTTAAATGAAGTCCAACAAGCACATTTTGATGCTCCATAGAGAATTTTGGACTTTGCCACTGGCCTTTCTGGTGGAAATTGCTCAGCTCTGCCTTAGGACAAGATTCATCGCAATAAATGGCAACTTATTCATAGGACAGGTTCAGTCAAGGATACAATTTGTAACGCAACATACGTTAGTCAGCATTCTAGACAAAAGGCCCAGTTAGTCTCAACTTAACCCCTAGGACTTACCTCTCGACCCCCTAAAGATCTGTATAGGTATACAGTCAATGGAAAGTATACTGATATGTACATTATAGGGGGAGTAACCTGTTCCTCTGTGGGTTCCACCATATTGCTTATATTAATCAAGAACTCTGGGGGGGGGGGGGGGTCCAGAAGTACCTGTTGTAAGGGCTAGGTGGGGTCGACCATGGGTGTACAGAAAGATCAGCAAACTCTGTTTTTAGATTCTCAAAAATGTGCAATTTATTGTTAGGGAATGATTGGTGACAAGCTGAAAGTTTGCCATTTACTCTGTAGATCTATAGCATATAGAAAAGCACTAATTCACAGCTCTCCTTCCAGTGTCTGAGGGAGGGCTTCACTCATGTTGACTTTCTGCAGAAGCATCTCTCCTCCCACTACGGGCATCTCAGGCTCAACTATCTGACTCAACTGCTGTGTCACAACTCCTAGGTCCTCCTCCACAGTGCTAAGGTTAGCGAATGTCTGCCGTAGCTCTGCGATGTCCTCCTCCCTCTTGGTCAGATCCTCGGCCAGACGGCCGATCCTCAGGGTCAGCTCATCCACCTGCGGAGCCAGCGCCCCGAAGTCCCGCTTGATGGCTGCCACCTTGGGCTTGAGGTCGCCGGCGAAGGTCACCGTGCGGACCAATCGGGCGCGGCCGCTTTCCAGCTCCCTCAGGCGCTCCGAGATCTGCCGGTCGTTGGCGAACAGTTCAGGTAGGCGGCGTTTGAGCTGCTCCAGGTCTTGGGCGTTGCGCTCCGTGGCACCCTTGAGGCCCTGGATGCGGTCGATGCTGCCGGCCAGCAGGTCGCCGATACGTTTGACCATGCTGCGTTCGGCCTGGGCGGCCCGCTCCTCCAGCTCCTGTACCTTCTCCAGGAGAGACTCCACCTCCGACTGGAGCCCATCCATCCGACGCACGTCTGTCCGCACCGACGCCACCTAGGAGATGGAGGAAGAGGAGAGGAGGAAGATGATTCATGGGCAAAGCTTTACATTAACTGTCTTTCTATTCTAATGCCACAGTTCTGTTCAAAAAGTTGCCTCTGGTTTTGAGAGACTTCAACCTTTACGTATTTGGAATATAAAGTTCTTGGTATTATTACATGTAACTACTTTAAAACATACTATTTCCAGCTTATTACAATACAGTGATTGTTTCAGGAATCTTATCTGCAGTTCCTGTGTAATTGCCTGAGTTATTACATCCTGGTTACCAAAGTAGTTAAGGGCATCTAGATGGCTTAAATCATTTTTTTAAAGAAAGCACAGTAAAGCATAGGCTGCTGCCAAACCTTAGTGTTGACATCCTTAGTGATGGCAGAGGTCCGTCCCTCGATTTGTCCCACAGCCTCGGTCAGTGCTGCCACGCTGTCCTGGAGCAGGCCGCGTTTCTCCGTTAGGCCGGACGCCCAGTCCTTCAGCCGGCTTACATCCCGCTCCAGGGCCTCCAAGTGGGGCAGGAGACCACCAGGCTGCCTCTCTAGATGCTCCAACAAGCTCTGGACACCCTCACACTACGCCAGGAAACACGTGGACAGACAGAACAGGGCGGCCATTTTAGAAAATAGCTTTACATAGGAAAAGACTGAGCAGCTAGATCATGCAGTCATAGACCGGTAGATAGGATGCATTGAAAAACATGCAGGCAGACAGTCCATAAGTTACACAGAAAGCTGATGTTTGGTACAAATAAATAGAGCACATAAATGGGTAACACTAAGATATTTGAGACGGGTTTTAATTTACTAGAGATGCAAGATAGGAGCGAGAAGACATTTGTTTACAATAGATTTAACCAAATTTGAACATTTAAAAGATTCAGAGAAACACTAATAAGGCGCATTTATTAGAAATGCAATACTGGCATAACTGTCAAACTCATTCAAATATAAAATGTGTATTAAAAAATGTATACAAACTCAACATTTGAGTACCTGATGATATTGGAGTACCGGTCACAATTGTTCTCCTTTCAGACACCAACAAGGCAACAATAATATCCTTTACAGATTACAGGAGCAGTGTTTGGGTGCAAACGCTACATTCAGTTGCTGACTTTCAGCAGCTGACTTTCAGCAGCCAGTGCAGATAACATTGATTGGTTCCCATATGAGATAGTAGCATGTTTGTGAGACAAGAACTTAAAACCTATTGATGAAACGTATCGCTAAACTTTAGCAATAGCAAGTTAAAATGCACAAATCACACAATGTAGCAATGGTTTAACTATGTGAGGATTTGACAGCAGTTTTAAAACAAATGGAATGACAGGACCACTCCTTCCCATGGTTAACACACGGAGGTCATCATTATGCACCGGCTAGGGTGGCTCATCCTGCTCTGGGTCCTTGACTTTTCACCTCTCCCTCTCCGGCGTCCCAGAATTATCCTGGTTGTCCTGTTGTTCCTCCCCCCTGCTGAGCTGTCCCAGCGTCTCCTTGACAACAGCCAACTCATTTGTCATCTTGAGGATGCTGTTGTGGGCCTGGAGGGCGTCCAGAGCCTGCTTGATGTCCAGGATCTCCGACAGGGCTTTAAGCATGTTGTCCTCTGTCCCAAACACCTGCAGGGTGAGCTCCTCCAGCCTTCGCTCTGCCGTCCCCAGGTCCCCCCCCCCAGCCTCAGAATGGATCGCACTGCCTCCTCCACAGCCGGGAGGTGAGCCTCGCACTGCTGGGCCCGGGGGATGTGCTCCTCTAGCTGGGCGACTAACTCGGTATCTACTCGGAGCAGGCTCCGGACTTGGTCCTCCAGTTTGTGGAGCTGCATGATGTTCCAGTCCAGCTGGTCCTGAGACCGCTTGGCATCCTCGTCCTCGGTGCGGCCCATGTGTTCCGCCGGGTGCTGTCCTCCAGCTCCTCCAGCCTCTCGTCCAGCGCCCGGGCCCTCTGCTCGGCCTCGTTCACCCGGTCCGTGGCTCCAGCGTGCGCCTCACGTGACTGTCTTCAGAGAGGCCAGGTCAGAGGTCACCGAGGCCAGGCCCGTCTGCCACGGCTCAGTCACGTTCAGGAAGCGGGCGTTGACTGTCTGGAGATCGCGAGAGGCGGAGTTCTCGTCGTCCTGCATCGCCATGACGACGGCATGGAGCGAGGAGAGGTCACATTCGAGGCGCGTCACCAGGGAGAAGGTGGAGAGAGCCCCCTGCAGGTCGTCCTCGGAGGCGGCGAGCTGCAGCCGCAACACAAAACAGGGATCGCTGTTTCTGGGGAGGGCTCTGGGATCCTCAGTACTCTCTCTCACACTCAATACAATCATACAAGTACAAATCCATGCACACATTCAGTCAAAAGATGTGTATAGCAATTCTAATGCGATTTGATCACAGAATTCAATTCAACTGGATAGGCTATACAATCCAAGATGCAAGAATAACTGCAGCAATAAATACATGAATAATGCAGGCATGTCTGCAGGGGCTAAATAATAAGGGGGAGGGGCCTACATTATGTGACAAGCAAGACAATGACAGTACCAATCCACACAATGACATAAACACACATAACAAAGCATAGACTTCTCTGCATAATGTTTTTGTGTCCTGTTCTTCACGGGAGAGAGATGGGTAGACAGAAACAAAACATACCTTCTTGGACACCTTGATGACTTCCTCCTCCATTTCAAGGAGACTTGCAATCTTCCCAGACAGTAGTTTGTACTTTTCTTCCACGTCGAAGAATCTTGCATTCTGCTGCAATACAAACCTGTAATGTATGGGGGAAAATAAAGTAATGAATAGGCCAACTCAAACATAAAATTATTAATTTTCTCTTGTTTGGCCGAGATGAAAGTAAATAGGAATTATCCATAAGCACACGGGCCTTTATAAGTAAATATTTGCCTTATGCAAATGAATAGGCTTACTTTTACTTACCATGTAAGCACTATGCAAACTATCAGTGACAGTAGACAAGTTATCGTTTTCACATCCAGGGAGGACGGCGAGGAGCTTTTACGTTCAGCCAAGCTATTTCCTTCGGTAGATTTTGCTTCATCTTCGGAAGAGTACTTTGATGTTTCAACCGGTTCGTCATTTAGCTTCTGAGCCGTGGTCTTCTTCCTTTGCTTCACTTCAGTACTTGGCATTTTTGTAGCCTGCAACAAAGTTTCGGCTTGCAGCTTCCTTTTGCCCACTTGAGAAGGAATTGATTCAAAGTAGCGGCTGCGACTGCAAGCGACAATGGCCCACAGCTCTAGAAGTTTCGTAGCAGACTAGCGCAAGAAACTCCATCCAAATTCAAGTTAAATGTATTAGTTCAAATGTTAATATAATTTAGAATATTTAGGTATTTCAGATAATCAAAAAAAATTACAAGCATGCTACTTGCCCAAGCATAGAAACAAGTCTACATATCCCGTAAAGAAATCGACCTCTTAAACGAACCTTGGAATTTGGGGAAAAAGAGCAAAATGCGTCAGCCAGCCACGTCGACGGCTGACGCCTGAAAATATTACAACGTGCCGCCCGCTATATGATGAGTAGGCCTAGGCAACGTTCCCCAATAGACCGTTTGAGGAAACATGAAAAACGGTGATATTTCAAGTTTGTAAAAGCTCATTGGTATTAATGCGAATAAATGATGACACAGAAAAATCTCAAATAGAGTAGAGCACAGTTATGAGCGCACTTCATTCATGCAAAGGAACACAAAATCAGTGGTGGAAAAAGTACTCATATCAAACTTGAGTAAAAGTAAAGATGCCTTAATAGAAAATGACTCAAGTAAAAGTGAAAGTCACTCAGTAAAATACTACTTGAGTAAAAGTCTAAAGGGATTTGGTTTTAAATATACTTACAGAAAATGAAAGGGCACAGTTATGAGCGCACTTCATTCATGCAAAGGAACACAAAAGTAAATATAATTGCTGAAATATGTTAAAAGTAAAAGTATGAATAATTTCTTATTCCTTATCTCAAGCCAACCAGAAGGCACAATTCTCTTGTTTTGATTTATTTATGGATAGCCAGGGGCACACTCCAACACTCAGACATCTTTAAAAAATAAAGCATTTGTGTTTAGTGAGTCTGTCAGATCAGAGGCAATGGGGATGACAAGGGATGTTCTCTTGATAAGTGTGTGAATTGGACCATTTTCCTGTGCTGCTTAGCATTGAAAATGAAACGAGTACTTTTGGGTGTCAGAGAAAATGTATGAAGTAAAGAGTACAACGTTTTCTTAAGTAGTGAAGTAAAAGTTGTCAAAAATATAAATAGTAAAGTACATATATTTTAAAAAACGACTTAAGTAGTACTTTAAAGTATTTTTTACTTAAGTACTTTTCACCACTGGAAGAAAAAAAATACCCACAAAAAAGGGGGGTAACCAAACATTTAGTTTATTTGGCCTTGAGCAAATTACATTTCACAATTTACATACAGTGCCTTCAGAAAGTATTCACACCCCTTGACTCTTTCCACATTTTGATGAGTTACAGCCTGAGTTTAAAATTGATTGATTACCATGATTACCATCATGTCAAAAGTGAAATTATGTTTTTCGAAATGTTTTAAATTGATAAAAAAAAGAGAAAAGCTGAAAAGTATTGAGTCAATAAGTATTCAACCTCTTTGTTTTTGCAGAGTAAACATTTGCTTAACAAGTCACATAATAAGTTGCATTGACTCACTCTGTGTGCAATAATAATGTTTAATATGATTTTTGAATGACTACCTCATCTCTGTACCCGACACATACAATTATCTGTAAGGTCCCTCAGTCGAACACAGATTCAACCAAAGACCAGGGAGGTTTTCCAATGCCTCGCAAAGAAGGGCACCTATTGGTGGATGGGTAAACATGTTTAAAAAAAGCAGAAATTGAATATCCCTTTGAGCATGGTGATGTTATTAATTACACTTTGGATGGTGTATCAATATACCCAGTCACTACAAAGATCCAGGCATCCTTCCTAACTCAGTTGACAGGAAGGAAGGAAACTGCTTAGTGATTTCACCATTAGGCCAATGGTGACCTTAAAACAGTTACAGAGTTTAATGGCTGTGATAGGATAAAACTGAGGATGGATCAACAACATTGTAGTTATTCCACAATACTAACCTAATTGACACAGTGAGAAGGAAACCTGTACAGAATAAAAAATATTCCAAAACATGCATCCTGTTTGCAACAAAGCACAAACGTAATATTGCTAAAAATGTGGCAAAGTAGCTTTTTGTCCTGAATACAAAGTGTTATGTTTGGGGCAAATCCAATACAACACATTCCTGAGTACCACTCTGTCAAGCATAGTGACGGCTGCATCATGTTATGTTTATGCTTTTAATCGTTAAGGACTGATGAGTCCTTAACGATTACTTTCCACCAGACACTGGGAGATGAGTTGCTTACCAAGAAGACAGTGAATGTTCCTGAGTGGCCAAGTTACAGTTGTGACTTAAAACTGCTTGAAAATCTATGGCAATACCTAAAAATGGTTGCCTAGCAATGATCAACAACCAATTTAACAGAGCTTGAAGAATTTAAAAAAGAATAATGGGCAAATGTTGCACAATACAGGTGTGGGAAGCTCTTAAGAGACGTACCCAGAAAGACTCACAGCTGTTATTGCTGCTAATAGTGATTCTAACATGTATTGAGGGGTTGAATACGTATTTAATGAAGATTCCCGAGTGGCACAGCGGTCAAAAGCACTGCATCTCAGTGCAAGAGGTGCCACTACAGTCCCTGGTTAGAATCCAGGCTGTATCACATCCAGCCGTGATTGGGAGTCCCATAGGGCTGTGCACAATTGGCCCAGTGTCGTCTGGGTTTGGCCAGAGTAGGCCGTCATTGTAAATAAGAATTTGTTCTTAACTGACTTGCCTAGTTAAATAAAGGTTACATTTTTTTATAAATGTGTGATTTTTTCTTCCACTTTTACAGTAGAGTATTTTGTTTAGATCGTTGACAGAAAAGGTCAAGGGGTGCGAATACTTTCTGAAGGCACTATAGTTTTAAAGTGCCCAATATCAAGTATCGATTATCAATAGCGTTTCTATATTTTCCTTACAATAATCCTGAATGGTGCAACAAAGAAAGTCTACCCTTATGCAAGGTAATGTGGGAATTTTACACATAGCTAAGGGCCATGCAGGGGCATTCTTCATGATTTGGAGGCCCCAGGCGGAGGTCCTCTCCCATGTCTATTTAACACAATCATGCTGAAAGAAGAGCAGTTCGGAGCTGGCTCAATATTGACCAAGACCAATTTTTTTGTGTAATTGTATGGCCTTTTTTAACATTCTAGTCAACATTTAACATTTTCAGAAAATGTTGCAGTTTTAAAGCTTATTTACTGCAATTCTACACATTTTCCAATAGAACAGAGAGAACTATTTGCATTTTTAAAGCTAATTTCATGCAATTCTACACATTTTGCTATGGGATGGAGAGAAAATGTTGCTGTTTTAAAGCAAACTTCCTGCAATTCTGCACATTTTGCTATAGGATGGAGAGAAAATGTTGCTGTTTTAAAGCAAACTTCCTGCAATTCTGCACATTTTGCCATGACTTATGCCATGCTCATACGACATCTGGTAAGAGTAACGACAAAATCAAATGGGAGCACTCTGGTGGTAGTAGGGCCCCTGGGCACGTGATCCGTGTGCTCAGTCGGCGTGATCCGTGTGCTCGGTTGGAAATTCAGCCATGATTAGGTTAAGATAGCTGGCTAGACTAACTTACCTAGAAATCCTTTTTTTTTTGGCTGACATTGAGTGACTATTTTTTTCCCACTAATTGGTCTTTTGACCAAATCACATCAGATCTTTTTCAGCCAATCTGATTGGTCAAAAGACCAAGTAGTGTAAAAAAAGATCAGAATTGGGCTGGCTGTGTAAATCCAGACACAGTGACTGACATAACTGATGATGCATTGCCACATCTTGAAATTGCACCTTGTGTATTCTATTCTAACTCAAAACAGTAAGTTGAGACCCGACTGAGTTACTAAACTCTATTTTTTTGGGGGGGGAGGGGATCCCTAACGGATGCAAGGCCCTAAGCGGTCGCTTATTGGTAGTGCCAGCCCTAAAGTAGAACAGAAAAAAATGCAACCATGTTTATATATTCATAAGGCTAAGAAAATGTCAAATTACTTGCATCAAAATTGAGTGAAATGCATCAGAAAGGTATTGGAAAGTTCAGTAAAATATCAGGGAAGATAATCAGGAAATAATTGTGTGTAGAATAAAATATCTGCATTGTTTTCAATTGCGTTCTTTTCACTATCCCTTCTAACGTGTCCAGCACCACGTGTGAGCGTTGTAGAGCGAAACAGAAGACAGGTTCCTGAGAGTCTTAGCTTTTAGGCACGGGTTATAATAATAGCCCCAACTGTTCAAAAGCTAGAGCCAAATTCGCAGGATAAAAACGCTCAATTTGTCACTACCTCTAATTTGTGCACATCAGAGGTTTCTCATGCACAGAAAGACAAGATAAGAGAAATGATGTATTATTAAACAGAATTATGACAAGTTTACAAGGCCCCGGATGATGTGAGGCCCCAGACAACAGCCTGAGTTGCATAATGGTAAGTCTGCCACTGGGGACATGCAAGTGCAGTATATTTTTTATTCTAAAGCAAAGTTTCTTATACACAGCAGCTAACAATGATACACACTTGATTACACAAATATAATGAATCTCTAAAGAACTCATGTCCATAGATGTATTTGTTGGTAAACAATGACATTCGCTTCAGGTGCTGTTCTATAGATGTATATTCAAGCAACACTTTAAAAAAACTATTTGCAGGTTCGAATAAAAATACACAAAAAGTAAACTAAATCTTCCCATAATTTACATTTTTTGGGCATGTGCACATGTATCCTAATTCTTTGGATTACAGTATAAAGAGATTGAACAAAAGCCCTGGTTGGTCACCGAGTTACACACTATACAAAAATCCAGATTCAAATGGGTAACATTATATCTTATATTTCTCTTCCGTGTTAAATCAACTCAAGAATTTGAATTAGTAAGGATCAAAATATGGTGCATAAAATGGTCAGGAAGTTAGGTGATACTAGGTAGCCAGAAATACCTCTAGCAACATCCAGTTAAACACTTCTAGCCATTCCCCTCAAAATAACAAAACCACATTATTATGCATAAACTCCCAAAATATAACCAGTGTGAAAATAAAAACTCTAAACACCCTAAATATTCCCTGCACGGTACACAGTTCACAGAGGTAATATACAATGAATCTGTTCAGCAAAGGGTTAGAGGTTACCCTTCACTAAACACATAGAACCGTTGTTGAAATGAGTCAGGCCCTAGGATGGGCAGCCAACGGGTCCTTGATCAGAGGGCCACGTCCCATTTCTTTTCCTTGAGTTCTTTTCCTTCATAGCCACAGAAGGGTAAAATAATTGGATGGGTGTCCTGTGTTCCTCTCACAGATTAATGCGGTCACAGAAAATAGAATAGGTTATTTGCCTGCGTTTAGACAGGCAGCCAAATTCTGTTTTGGTGAGATCTTTTTAACCTATTAGTGAGAAGGAAAGAAAGATCAGAATTGTGCTGCCTGTCTAAAACACAGCCTTTTGAGAGTACTGGGACAAAATATTAAGATTACTACTCCATTCATCTGAACTGATAGCCAATAGTAATATGGATAATATGTTTGGCTGCTGAGAGGCAGACCAGATCACGCTACACTGTACAGGACCGTATCCTACCAGTGTGTCTATATACACAACACAAAGAAATCACTGAGTATTCGGTCCTTCAGTCAAGTGACATAAGTGAGTGACAGACGTAAGTACACTTCCAAGACTAAGGGCACTTTCAAACCAATGCAAACAATGCTTCAAAAGCACAGCAGACACCTTTTTTCAGAGAGCAGTGTACAGGTGGATAGAAGTGAATGAAATGGCAGACTTACACTGTCCAACAGATGAGATGGGGACATTTTGTTGCACCCATTCCTGACTAGAGGTCTGTCAACCAATGTAAAATAATGTTTCTCCCACCTCGAATGTTCTCCACTTCACCATACTTCCAAACACACATTCAGTGAATCGGCACACGCACAACGCGTCGCAGGCATTTTGGTTTGAAGGCACCCTAAAATTTAAGACATGTGTCCTACATGGCAACAACTCCCTGCATTTGACATGTAATTAAAACAATGCCCATCAGATTAATTAACTAAATTATTTACATACCGCATGTAGAAAAATACATGTTATCACGCTACCAGATGTCTTCATTGCAAATAGTTACATAAAAACCAAAGGTGACCAAGATGACATATGATTCAATAACAATTGCACAGGGGAAAAGGAACCCAAAACCTAAGTCACCCTCAATTAGAACCATAATGGATGATAACAAAACGTATTTTGAATAACATTGATATAAACATCTGTAAATATCAAAACCAAAGGCCTGGACAGATGAAATAATATGCTGCGGAAATAAGTTCTTCATACATCTACCTCATAGAGGATGTTGTTTTGACATAACTCCAATGTAGATAATACGTCCTTTATTCAAATAGCTGCTATATACACACACACACACACACACACACATATATATATCTAGCTATAGCCTATGTTCTGGCCTACATAATGTCACTAATTCTCTCTCCCTCTTCTGCACGGCTGAACTTGTCCATTGCTCGTAAGGATGTTCACCGCCTCCAATACCCAGGGGACCTAACAGGTTGTGTGTGTGTGTCATAACACAGGTACACACACTGGACTCACGCACTGTAGTGGTCCTGAAACAAAGAAGATACACAACACGTAAGAACCTACTGCTTACACCGTACCAGCTGTCGGAGTGTTGACGCTGCATAATTAGGTAACCTTTAAATAAAGTTGCCCTTATACACAATGTACTTTGGTATCTAGCATGCCTTTGACCAAATAGTCACGGATATCATTGTTACTGTGCACTTACATAGTAATTAAATCAAGAAACTGGATTTCCAATTGGAATAAATGATATAAAAAGGGCAAGTTCTTATTGTGTTGAAATTGCCTTACGGCTTACAGTCCCCATAACACATTCACTTCAGTATGTGGCCCATGTGGGAGTCAATCTGCTGCTAGCACCAAGCTCCAACCAACTGGGCCATCTGAACCACAAACCTGAAGGGACGTGACTACTCCGCTGGCCATGACGGACAGCCTCCCGGCTGCAGAGCGGACCCCCAGCTTCAGCTGGGACATGTCTGGAGCACTGGGCAGCATGTTGGTCAGACGATATGAGCTGGCTGCATGGGGACCGGAGAGAGAGAGATGGTTAGTAACAGTGGTGGCAGTTGCTTTATAATGATCATTCTGATGTTTAAATTGTGGAGGCGTACACATGCAGTGCCTGGATTAATAAAACCTCTCAGACTAGGAGTGCTGATCTAGGATCAAATAGATCCCCCGTCTAATTCAATATGATCTGAAAGGCAAAACTGATCCGACTCAGATGCTTTGTGAATATGGGCTCTGGTGTTCTCTTGATTTAGTGATATGAAATGGTTCAATTATATACTTGAAAGTGTGATATACAGTACAAAGTATTCAGACACCTTGACTTTTTCCACATTTTGTAACGTTACAGCCTTATTCTAAAATGGATCCTCAATCTACAGGTTTTTCGAAAGGTTTGCAAATGTATTAAAAATAAAAACAGAAATACCTGATTTACATAACTATGGAGACACAAAATTGAGCTCAGGTGCATCCTGTTGTTTTCATTGATCATCCTTGAGATGTTTCTACAACTTGGAGTCCACCGGAGGTAAATTCTATTGATTAGCCATGATTTGGAAAGGCACACCTGTCTACAGTCATGGCCAAAAATATTGGCACCCTTGCACTTTTTTCAAGTAACTCAAGAAATTGAACACAGTCTCCACAATTCTTTATTTCACTGTTAATATTACAGAACATTTGTTTCAGAACTTAATATATCCATTTAAAATGTAAGAAATTACATTGACAAAATGATTGACACCCTAGACTTAATATTTGGTAGCACAGCCTATGGTCAAAATAACTGCCTTCAGATCTCTCCACAAGTTAATGGGATTTATATCTGGACTAATTGCTGGCCACTTCAGAACAGTCCAGTGTTTAGTCTTGAACCATTCCTGGGTGCTTTTTGAAGTGTGTTTGGGGTCATTGTCCTGCTGGAAGACCCATGATCTTCAACGGAGACCCAGCTTCTGACACTGCGCTCCAAAATACCTCGGCATTCACCTGATTTCATGATGCCATGCACATGTTCAAGGCACCCTGTGCCAGAGGCAGCAAAGCAACCCCAAAACATCACTGAACCTCCACCTTCCCTTCAGTCAAACATGGAGTTCTTTTCTTTGAAGGCTTCATTTTGTTATCTGTAAACATAGAGATGGGGTGCTTTACCAAAATTTGGTCGCATCGGTCCACAGGACATTCTCCCAGAAGGATTTTGCCATGTTCAGGTCTTTATCAGCAGTGGGGTCCTCCTGGGTCTCCTACCATATAACCCCATTTCAATGAGTTAGCGAAGGATGGTGCGAGTTGAAACTGTCGTACCTTATGTCTGAAGGTCAGCTTGAATCTGTGTGGCAGTTGACAGAGGTCCTTCTCCACCATTCAAACAATTCTTCGCTGCAATCTTCCATCAAGTTCTCTTGTGGCCACGTCCAGTGAGGTTGGCTACAGCGGCATGGGCCTTAAACGTCTTGATAACATTCCGTACGGTGGAGACAGGAACATCAAGGTCTCTGGAGATGGACTTGTAGCCGAGATTGTCCATGCTTGGCTACCATCTTGTGTTTGACCTCATAACGCACTGGTTCTTTTTGTCCACGCTAATTTTTTTTTGTTATTTTTTTATATATATTTTTTTACCTTTATTTAACTAGGCAAGTCAGTTAAGAACAAATTCTTATTTTCAATGACGGCCTAGGAACAGTGGGTTAACTGCCTGTTCAGGAGCAGAACGACAGATTTGTACCTTGTCAGCTAGGGGGTTTGAACTTGCAACCTTCCGGTTACTAGTCCAACGCTCTAACCACTAGGCTACCTGCCACCCAAAAACTTGGATTAGCTAACTGATCGTTAAAAAACCCTTTTGCAATTATGGCAGCACAGCTTAAAACTGTTGTTCTGATTAAAGAAGCAATAAATCTGGCCTTCATTAGACTAGTTGAGTATCTGGAGCATCAGCATTAGTGGGATTGATTACAGACTCAATGGCCAGAAACAAATCAAATTTATTTACATAGCCCTTCTTACATCAGCTGATATATTAAAGTGCTGTACAGAAACCCAGCCAAAAACCCCAAACAGCAAGCAATGCAGGTGTAGAAGCACAGAAACAACATACTTTCTTCTGAAACGCGTCAGTCTATTCTTGTTCTGAGAAATGAAGGCTATTCCATGCGAGAAATTGCCAAGAAACTGAAGATCTCATACAACGCTGTGTACTACTCCCTCACAGAAAAGCGCAAACTGTCTCTAACTAGAATAGAAAGAGGAGAGGGAGGCCCCAGTACACAACTAAGCAAGAGGACAAGTACATTAGTGTCTAGTTTGAGAAAGACGCCTCACAAGTCCTCAACTGGCAGCTTCATTAAATAGTACCCGCAAAACACCAGTCTCAACGTCAACAGTGAAGAGGCGACTCCGGGATGCTGGTCTTCTAGGCAGAGTTGCAAAAAAAAAAGCTATATCTCAGACTGGCCAATAAAAATAAAAGATTAAGATGGGCAAAAGAACAGACACTGGACAGAGGAACTCTGCCTAGAAGGCCAACATCCCGGAGTTGCCTCTTCACTGTTGAGACTGGTGTTTTGCGGGTACTATTCAATGAAGCTGCCAGTTGAGGACTTGGTTTTTGCTCTGACATGCACTGTCAACTTTGGGACCTTGCACACATATGCATACATACGTATGTATGTAAGGTCCCACAGTTGACAGTGCATGTCAGAGCAAAAACCAAGTCATGAGGTCAAAGGAATTGTCCATACATCTCCAAGACAGGATTGTGTTGAGGCACAGATCTGGGAAAGGGTACCCAAACATTTCTGCAGTATTGAAGGTCCCCAAAAACAGTGGCCTCCATCATTCTCAAATATTTTAGAATTTTAGAAGCACCAAGACTCTTCCAATGTTCACTCTAACAAAGATACAGTTCCTCTGTGGAGATGCGAGAACCTTCCAGAAGGACAACCATCTCTGTAGCACTACCATAAAAAGGCCTGATTGGTGTAGAGTGGCCAGACAGAAGCCACTCCTCAGTACAAAAGGTACATGACAGCTCACTTTGACAAAAGGCACTTAAAGGACTCAGACCACGGAGAAACAAGATTCTATGGTCTGATGAAAACAAGATCGAACTCTTTGGCCTGACTGCCAATCGTCACGCCTGGAGGAAACCTGGCACCATCCCTACGGTGAAGCTGTGGGGATGTTTTCAGCGGCAGGGACTGGGAGACTAGTTAGGATGAGGCAAAGATGAACGGCGCAAAGCACAGAGATCCTTGATGAAAACCTGCTCCAGAGAGCTCAGGACCTCAGACTGGGGTGAAAGTTCACCTTCCAACAGGACAACGACCCTAAGCACAAAGCCAAGACAACACAGGAGTGGCTTCGGGACAAGTCTCTGAACGTCCTTGAGTGGCCCAGCCAGAGCCTGGACTTGAATCCAATCTAACATCTCTGGAGAGACTTGAAAATAGCTGTGCAGCTACGCTCCTTGTCCAACCTGATCGAGCTTGAGAGGATCTGCAGAGAAGAATGGGAGAAACTCCAAGTACAGGTGTGCCAAGCTTGTAGTGTCATTCCCAAGAAGACTTGAGGCTGTAATCGCTGCCAAAGGTGCTTCAACAAAGTACTGAATAAAGGTTGTGAATACTTATGTAAATGTGATATTTCCGTTTTTAGATGAATACAATTTACAAAAAATTCTAAAAACCTGTTTTTGCTTTGTCATTATGGGGTACTATGCATAGATTGAAGAGGAAAAACAACTATTGAATTCATTTTAGAATAAAGCTGTAACGTAACAAAATGTGGAAAAAGACAAGGGGTCTGAATACTTTCCCGAATGGACTGTATGAATGTTTAAGTACACACTTGTTGGCTTCCCTACCCGCCTGTTTCTTTGGGTCATCAAACAGGTCAGCTGAGCTGATGGAGTTGCTTTCAGAGAACCTCTCCAGGCGAGTCTTCGCCTCATACTGCATGGAAACAACCACATGAATACTTTAAATGACATACTTGATACTAAACAATGAACATACTACACATAGGGGTATTACTGTAACAGGGATTTTCAGGTAGATAAAAATAAATAAAAGGACAGCAGTTGTAGATAATAATCAATCAAAAAGCAATGTTGCAACAGGGGGAAACAGCCAGAACAGAAGCAGAGAAATGTCTAACAGCCTTCTGAGAAAGACAAATGAATTCCATAGCACCAAATTAACTGTAAACACCAGCCTGAGGCTTGTAGGATGTCACAGCCTAGTGTAAAACTTTAACCAGAACAGTCAACACTGGCAGACATTTGATACTGGCAGTCAATTAGATCAAAGGTAGGAACATCAGTACAACATAATTACAGTGCCTTGCGAAAGTATTCGGCCCCCTTGAACTTCGACCTTTTGCCACATTTCAGGCTTCAAACATAAAGATATAAAACTGTATTTTTTTGTGAAGAATCAACAACAAGTGGGACACAATCATGAAGTGGAACGACATTTATTGGATATTTCAAACTTTTTTAACAAATCAAAAACTGAAAAATTGGGTGTGCAAAATTATTCAGCCCCTTCACTTTCAGTGCAGTAAACTCTCCAGAAGTTCAGTGAGCATCTCTGAATGATCCAATATTGACCTAAATGACTAATGATAAATACAATCCACCCGTGTGTAATCAAGTCTCCGTCTCTCAGAGGTCCGTTAAAAGCGCAGAGAGCATCATGAAGAACAAGGAACACACCAGGCAGGTCCGAGATACTGTTGTGAAGAAGTTTAAAGCCGGATTTGGATACAAAAAGATTTCCCAAGCTTTAAACATCCCAAGGAGCACTGTGCAAGCGATAATATTGAAATGGAAGGAGTATCAGACCACTGCAAATCTACCAAGACCTGGCCGTCCCTCTAAACTTTCAGCTCATACAAGGAGAAGACTGATCAGAGATGCAGCCAAGAGGCCCATGATCACTCTGGATTAACTGCAGAGATCTACAGCTGAGGTGGGAGACTCTGTCCATAGGACAACAATCAGTTGTATATTGCACAAATCTGGCCTTTATGGAAGAGTGGCAAGAAGAAAGCCATTTCTAAAAGATATCCATAAAAAGTGTTGTTTAAAGTTTGCCACAAGTCACCTGGGAGACACACCAAACATGTGGAAGAAGGTGCTCTGGTCAGATGAAACCAAAATTGAACTTTTTGGCAACAATGCAAAACGTTATGTTTGGCGTAAAAGCAACACAGCTGAACACACCATCCCCACTGTCAAACATGGTGGTGGCAGCATCATGGTTTGGGCCTGCTTTTCTTCAGCAGGGACAGGGAAGATGGTTAAAATTGATGGGAAGATGGATGGAGCCAAATACAGGACCATTCTGGAAGAAAACCTGATGGAGTCTGCAAAAGACCTGAGACTGGGACAGAGATTTGTCTTCCAACAAGACAATGATCCAAAACATAAAGCAAAATCTACAATGGAATGGTTCGAAAATAAACATATCCAGGTGTTAGAATGGCCAAGTCAAAGTCCAGACCTGAATCCAATCGAGAATCTGTCGAAAGAACTGAACTGCTGTTCACAAATGCTCTCCATCCAACCTCACTGAGCTCGAGCTGTTTTGCAAGGAGGAATGGGAAAAAATGTCAGTCTCTCGATGTGCAAAACTGATAGAGACATACCCCAAGCGACTTACAGCTGTAATCGCAGCAAAAGGTGGCGCTACAAAGTATTAACTTAAGGGGGCTGAATAATTTTGCATGCCCAATTTTTCAGTTTTTGATTTGTTAAAAAAGTTTGAAATATCCAATAAATGTCGTTCCACTTCATCATTGTGTCCCACTTGTTGATTCTTCACAAAAAAATACAGTTTTATATCTTTATGTTTGAAGCCTGAAATGTGGCAAAAGGTCGCAAAGTTCAAGGGGGCCGAATACTTTCGCAAGGCACTGTATATACCCAAATAAAAGGAAAGCAAATCCATTTTTTGTATATTCACTACCAGTCAAGTTATAGAACACCTACTCATTCAATGGTTTTTCTTTGTTTCTAGTCATTTTCTACATTGTAGAATAATAGTGAGGACACCAAAACTATGAAATAACACATATGGAATCATGTAGTAACCAAAAAAGTGTTAAACAAATCAAAGGATACTTTAGATTTGAGATTCTAAGTAGCCACCCTTTGCCTTGACAGCTTTACACACGCTTGGCACTCTCAACCAGCTTCACCGGGAATGCTTTTCCAACAGTCTTGAAGGAGTTCCCACATATGCTGAGCACTTGTTGGCTGTTTTTCCTTCACTCTGCAGTCCAACTCATCCCAAACCATGTCAATTGGGTTGAGGTTGGGTGTCAAATGATAATCCCACTAAGCGCAAACCAGATGGGATGGTGTATCGCTGCAGAATGCTGTGGTAGCCATGCTGGTAATTCAAGTGTACCTTGAATTATAAATAAAATCACAGACTGTGTCACCAGCAAAGCACCCCCACAATATCACACCTCCATGCTTCACGGTGGGAACCACACATGCGGAGATCGGTTGACCTACTTTGCGTCTCACAAAGTCACAGCGGTTGGAACCAAAAATTTCAAATTTGGACTCAGACCAAAAGGACAGATTTCCACCGGTCTAATGTACAGTGCTCGTGTTTCTTGGCCCAAGCAAGTCTCTTCTTATTGGTGTCCTTTAGCAGTGGTTTCTTTGCAGCAATTCGACCATGAAGGCCTGATTCACGCAGTCTCCTCTGAACAGCTGACGTTGAGATGTGTCTGTTACTTGAACTCTGAAGCATTTATTTGGGCTGCAATCTGAGGCTGTTAATTCAAAAATAAAAAATATTTCACCTTTATTTAACCAGGTAGGAAAGTTGAAAACAAGTTCTCATTTACAATTGTGACCTGGCCAAGATAAAGCAAAGCAGTTCGACACATACAACGACACAGTTACATGGAGTAAAACAAACACAGTCAATACAGAAGAAAAATAAGTCTATATACAAATGTGAGCAAATGAGGTGAGATAAGGGAGGTAAAGGCAAAAAAAAAAAAAGGCCATGGTGAAGTAAATACAATATAGCAAGTAAAAAACTGGAATGGTAGATTTGCAGTGGAAGAATGTGCAAGGTAGAGATAGAAATAATGGGGTGCAAAGGAGCAAAAATAAATACATAAATAAGAGTAGGGGGAGACGTAGTTGTTTGGGCTAAATTATAGGTGGGCTATGTACAGGTGCAGTTATCTGTGAGCTGCTCTGACAGCTGGTGCTTTAAAGCTAGTGAGGGAGATAAGTGTTTCCAGTTTCAGAGATTTTTGTAGTTCATTCCAGTCATTGGCAGCAGAGAAATGGAAGGAGAGGCGGCCAAAGGAAGAATAGGTTTTGGGGGTGACCAGAGAGAAATACCTGCTGGAGCGCGTGCTACATGTGGGTGCTGCTATGGTGACCAGCAAGCTGAGATAAGGGGAGACTTTACCTAGCAGGGTCTTGTAGATGACCTGGAGCCAGTGGGTTTGGCGACGAGTATGAAGCGAGGGCCAGCCCTTAGAAAGGCAGGGTAGGATAGGTCTGGAGCAGTTTGGGTCAAGAGTGTTCCCCCCTTTGAAGAGGGGGATGACCGCAGCCGCTTTCCAATCTTTGGGAATCTCAGACGACACGAAAGAGGTTGAACAGGCTAGTAATAGGGGTTGCAACAATTTTGGCAGATCATTTTAGAAAGAAAGGGTCCAGATTGTCTAGCCCGGCTGATTTGTAGGGGTCCAGATTTGGCAGCTCTTTCAGAACATCAGCTGACTGGATATGGGGAAGGCTTGTGCGAGTTGCTGTGGGGGGTGCAGTGCTGTTGACCGGGGTAGGGTTAGCCAGGTGGAAAGCATGGCCAGCCGTAGAAAAATGCTTAAAATGCTTGAAATTCTCAATTATAGTGGATTTATCGGTGGTGACAGTGTTTCCTATCCTCAGTGCAGTGGGCAGCTGCGAGGAGGTGTTCTTATTCTCCATGAACTTCAGTGTCCCAGAACTTTTTTGAGTTTGTTGCAGGAAGCAAATTTCTGCTTGAAAAAGCTAGCCTTGGCTTTTCTAACTGCCTGTGTATATTAGTTTCTTGCTTCCCTGAAAAGTTGCATATCACAGGGGCTTATAAACCTATCCTCTGCAGCAGAGGTAACTGGGTATTCCTTTCCTATGTCGGTCCTCACAAGAGCCAGTTTCATCATAATGCTTGATAGTTTTTGCGACTGCACTTGACGAAACGTTCAAAGTTCTTAAAATTTTCCACATTGACTGACCATGTCTTAAAGTAATGGACTGTCGTTTCTCTTTGCTTGTTTGAGCTGTTCTTGCCATAAAATGGACTTGGTCTTTTACCAAATAGGGCTATCTTCTGTATACCACCCCTACCTTGTCACAACACAACTGATTAGCTCAAACGCATTAAGGAAAAAAAATTCCACAAATGACATTTTAACAAGGCACATCTGTTAATTTAAACGCATTCCTCCCTCATGAAGCTGGTTGAGAGAATGCCAAGCATGTGCAAAGCTGTCATCAAGGCAAAAAGAAAATCTAAATATTTTATATTTGAGGTTCTTCAACACTTTTTTTGGTTACTACATGATTAATACATGATTACATGTGTTATTTCATAGTGTTGATGTCTTCACTATTATTCTACAATGTAGAACATTGTAAAAATAAAAGGAAAAACCTTTGAATGAGTAGATGTGTCCAAACTTTTGACTGGTACTGTATGTGTGTGTCCCATGACAGTGTGCCTACCTCAGAGTCATCCTGCTTGCCAAAGTACATGTCAGAGGAGATGGCCTTGACGTCCCCAAACTTCTTGCGGGCGTCGCCTGAGTCTGAGACAGGGACTGGGTCTGCTTTCCGCCGGGCTGCGGTCCTGTGTGCGAGAGAGGGAGGCTGCATTCAGTGACAACAGTGAGAAACTTAAAATATAATAAAAAAATAAGTGGCTCAGGGGACTTATACGGCCAAAATAAAATGTTACTTTTTCACATGCATCTCTGTATTTTCATCCCTGGAAATCAGTCATATAGTACCTGTCGTCCTGTGAGGAACTCTTGGTGCTCAGGTAGAAGTCTGGCTCTGGCTTCCTGCTCTCTTTCCTCCAGCCAGACTCCCCCGTCTCGCTCCAATTGGAGAAGAACTTGTCAGAGGATTCTGTCGGGTCATCAAACTTGGTCATCGACATCCTGATGGGTTTCATATGGAAAAGAGAACTCAATTTAATGGATTTTGTTCCCAGATCACAGCCTGGTCCCAGATCTTTTTGTGATGTCTTTCCAACTACAATTACAAGACAACACAAAGAGATCAGGCTAGCCATGTCAGTGATTACTTCCAAGAAGGAATGACAGAAGGAATGATCCATTGCTAAAGTATTGGAACGTTGGTGGAGTGTGGTGACCTGGATGTAAAGGAGCCTTCGTCAGTCTCCTCTTCCTCCTTCTCTGTGTACCTCCGGCTCTTAGTGGGCTGCTTGGACCCCACTGGGCTCTCCTGCTGGATAGTGTGCATGTCTGACAGCACAGAGTGAGACACTCCACTAGAGGGAGATAGAGACGGGGGAGAGAATGGAGTCAAATAATCAAAGTATTTGTTACCACAATATCTCCAATGGTTACAACATGTTTCAGTCCCAACAATAATATAATTATTTTAGATCAGGGTTTCCCAATCTAGGGGTCAACTGATTTGAAAAATCAGGTCGCGAGAGAACATTTGAACTTGGTTCGTAGAACTGGGGTTACGTCAATACCGTTTAAGCTACAAAATACTATGACCCCATCACTGAAAGATAACTCTCAGGAACACGTACTGTTTCCCTTTACTAGCCGTTAGAACCGAGTGGACAAGACCAGACACTAAATCAGACTGGGAGAAAAAGAACATAATCAATGATGTTCTTTTCTACACAGAAGACCATACAACATTATTGCCTGATGATCTTCTGAACTTCCCAATACCTTTCTGATGCATTTCAGTCATTTCAAACCTTAGCTGTCAGATTGAAAGTGTCAAAATACTGTCTGACAGATTTCTAATACTGTCATAACTCATTAAGTAAACATTGGCCATTGATAACATACATGGTGGGGTCGCCAAAATGTTTTAATATCAAAATGGGATCGCACGGCAAAAAGTTAGCGAATCCCTGTTTTAGAAGATGAGTGACTTATCCCCTGCAATGTAAAGTACCCCTTTAAACTATTCTACATAGAACATCTGTAAAAAGTGTGTTAAGAAATAAACTAATCCTTTTATCACCACCACCATCAATTCAATCCACCCCCACCTCCTGCTGCCAAAGCCCATGCCCAGTCTCTCAGCCTGCTCCTTCTTCTTCTCCCCCATCCCCTTCATCTTCTCTGTATTACTCCTCTGCTGCGCCTCCAGATCCTTATAGGCCAGTCTCATGGAGGCACCACTGGAGAGAGGAAGAGAGAAAGAGGTGGAGAGAGAAATGGATAAGTAGTGAAGATGAGAGAATAATTGACAATGTGGATGAGAGAGCGAGAGGCCAATTAAAGCCCATTTAAATTGGAGAGACTCACATGGATTCCTCTGCTGGTTGGGGGCTGTTTTTGGTGGTGGGTGCTGTATCTCTTTCATTGAGTTTGTCTACCGCCTGTGCTTTCTTCTCCAGGTCACAGAAACTCTGTTTGCTCACCTTCTTACCCCCAAGACCACCTTTCTTAGCGCCCAACTGAGACAAAACACAGGACACAGACGTGAACACGTAGGTCAGTAGATTAGTAGACACAAGATCCATGAGTGATGTACACAGTCCATTCACACCAAATGTCTCACCCACACACACAACCATCACCAAATTCACTCTTATTCATAAGCGCAACACGCATAGGTACAGGGGAGGAACATTACCTCCTTAAATCCACTACCATAGAGTACATACTGTTTTCTTGGCCCCAGCTGGTTTCTTCTTGAGAAGAGAAGAGGACTCTAAGGGAGAAGTGACAGTGGTCATTAAAATACAGTTGATAGAAGCTGCTAAGAGCTACTGTTCCAGGCTCAGATATTTCATGTAACTGCTTAAGGTTCTAGTTGAGCATCTTCAGTCTCTAGGGCATAATCTCTTGGTCCTCTTACCTAAGGCTTCTTTAGGAGACATACTTAGCACGTCAACACTGGGACCCTCTGTATTACCTGAAGACAGAAAGAGTTGAGGGCATAGACAAACAGATGCAAGTGTATGTGTGTTTCTGAAGTGTAAACATTGAAGTAGAGGTGTACCGTTTTTGTCTCTCTCGGTTTCTTTTGTAGAGGGTTCCTCTACTGGGGTGGGGCTTAGATTCATCTGGGCGGAACTTGTTATATTAGGTTGGGTGGAGCTACGGTCATCAGGGATTGCCTGACAAAATACGCAAGGTAAGGACAAGACCATGTAAACAACATGCACACATCCATAATCTTCTACAATTTCAAACAAATAAGTACTAACAGTCACACACACACACACTCAGGGGTGAGCACACACACACACTCAGGGGTGAGCACACACACACCTGCGCGTGCATACTGAAGAAATCCTCCTCCTTATTGACGGGAGATGTTGGAGAGAGGGGGGCCTGGCTGTCCAGCCACAACTGCAAGGAAACAAAACAGCGGATTAATTGGCATCTATAGGGCCTAAGAATACAATAATTTAAATCAGCCATGTTGATGCGACAAGATTCTGTTGTTAAAGACAGTATAACAAGTAACCAATGTTGACTAAATCCATTTTTGCCCAGTGGAATGTCTGGATGGATGTGTGTGGCACCTCAGTGCCGAAGCGCCTTGTGGCCTGCGTGGCCGAGGTCTTGATCTTCTCGCGGTAGAGCGCAGCGGCTCGGCTGTTGTACTTGGTGTTGGCGGCATTGGACGTGCAGCCTTGCTGGGCAAAGAAGGCATTCTGAGAGACACAGGGGGAAAACAATGGTTTGAATTACACATTGTAATACAAAAAGGTATTGTTAATAGTTATCAAAATATTGCATTAATCAAACAGGTATTATACAGGGCCCTTTTATGACACCATGACAACATACATGCAGTCAGAAACATACAGTGCCTTGCGAAAGTATTCGCCCCTCTTGAACTTTGCGACCTTTTGCCACATTTCAGGCTTCAAACATAAAGATATAAAACTGTATTTTTTTGTGAAGAATCAACAACAAGTGGGACACAATCATGACGTGGAACGACATTTATTGGATATTTCAAACTTTTTTAACAAATCAAAAACTGAAAAATTGGGCGTGCAAAATTATTCAGCCCCCTTAAGTTAATACTTTGTAGCGCCACCTTTTGCTGCGATTACAGCTGTAAGTCGCTTGGGGTATGTCTCTAACAGTTTTGCACATCGAGAGACTGACATTTTTTCCCATTCCTCCTTGCTAAACAGCTCGAGCTCAGTGAGGTTGGATGGAGAGCATTTGTGAACAGCATTTTTCAGTTCTTTCCACAGATTCTCGATTGGATTCAGGTCTGGACTTTGACTTGGCCATTCTAACACCTGGATATGTTTATTTTTGAACCATTCCATTGTAGATTTTGCTTTATGTTTTGGATCATTGTCTTGTTGGAAGACAAATCTCCGTCCCAGTCTCAGGTCTTTTGCAGACTCCATCAGGTTTTCTTCCAGAATGGTCCTGTATTTGGCTCCATCCATCTTCCCATCAATTTTAACCATCTTCCCTGTCCCTGCTGAAGAAAAGCAGGCCCAAACCATGATGCTGCCACCACCATGTTTGACAGTGGGGATGGTGTGTTCAGCTGTGTTGCTTTTACGCCAAACATAACGTCTTGCATTGTTGCCAAAAAGTTCAAAATTTTGGTTTCATCTGACCAGAGCACCTTCTTCCACATGTTTGGTGTGTCTCCCAGGTGGCTTGTGGCAAACTTTAAACGACACTTTTTATGGATATCTTTAAGAAATGGCTTTCTTCTTGCCACTCTTCCATAAAGGCCAGATTTGTGCAATATACGACTGATTGTTGTCCTATGGACAGAGTCTCCCACCTCAGCTGTAGATCTCTGCAGTTCATCCAGAGTGATCATGGGCCTCTTGGCTGCATCCCTGATCAGTCTTCTCCTTGTATGAGCTGAAAGTTTAGAGGGACGGCAAGGTCTTGGTAGATTTGCAGTGGTCTGATACTCCTTCCATTTCAATATTATCGCTTGCACAGTGCTCCTTGGGATGTTTAAAGCTTGGGAAATCTTTTTGTATCCAAATCCGGCTTTAAACTTCTTCACAACAGTATCTCGGACCTGCCTGGTGTGTTCCTTGTTCTTCATGATGCTCTCTGCGCTTTTGACGGACCTCTGAGACTATCACAGTGCAGGTGCATTTATACGGAGACTTGATTACACACAGGTGGATTGTATTTATCGTCATTTAGGTCAACATTGGATCATTCAGAGATCCTCACTGAACTTCTGGAGAGAGTTTGCTGCACTGAAAGTAAAGGGGCTGAATAATTTTGCACACCCAATTTTTCAGTTTTTGATTTGTTAAAAATGTTTGAAATATCCAATAAATGTTGTTCCACTTCATGATTGTGTCCCACTTGTTGTTGATTCTTCACAAAAAAAAATACAGTTTTATATCTTTATGTTTGAAGCCTGAAATGTGGCAAAAGGTCGCAAAGTTCAAGGGGGCCGAATACTTTCGCAAGGCACTGTAACTACTAGTACCAGCCTCTCAGCGCTTAACACAGCAGGTTGGGACGGGGCTGCCCACCAGTCAGTGCCCACCATGGATGGCTTTACTCACCGCGCTGGCATTGCCGCCCACCTGCATGCATCGCAGCTGGTACCAGGACCAGTTAGAGTCCAGCTCAGTAGACCTGAAACAAACAATACACAGTTCTGATTCTGAACACTCCATCGGGCCATAAATGTGTCCAACTGTGTGTTGTGCGAAGCCAATGGTCATGTCCAGAAACAATCCCTAGCCCCTACCCACTAGTGTAGATCTGAAAGAACCGGATGGGGTAGGCAACAAATGTATTTTTTCGTTCATTGTTCCTTACCTGATGAATGACAAGTGCACTCCTAATGACCTGTGTGTTCCTGAGCAGTCTATACAGAGAAACACTCCATAGGTGATACTGGCCCAACTAGGATTCTTAGCTGAACAGTCAAAGCATGCCTGTAATAGAAAAGAAGTTCAGCAACTTTGGAAAACATGCGACTTGGATACAGACAATGTGTTCGCTGTCCCCTTTATGCAGTGATAAGTCTATGGGGACATTGATAAGCAAGTTAATATGAGCGCATGCCAAATAGATAGCAAAACACTAACAAATAATGAAGCAACCCAGTAGCGTGGAGGTCTGAAGTACAAAATATTGACTTCATTTTTTTATATTCCTATTCTTTTCTAGTATAAACTTATTTTATTGCCTCTACTTGTCCACACATTAAGAGAACGCGACATTTACCAAAAGTATTTCTAAACTAGCTAGTTACAAATGTTGCAATTTAGTGGAAACAATGTTTCCAAAACAGCTTTTCGATGCTTGCGGTTGCAACATTGTCGCGTTCTATGTAGCCAGGCCTAAACAGCAGACGGAAACAGCTGGATGAGCCAAACGGTATTGTTTATGTCTGTGTGACGTCTTTCATCTTTGTGGTGTCCATGAGTCAACATTTACCAGACATCTATAATTTACAATAAACATGCTAACAAAGTGGACTGTCCAACCAGTTTCTTAAAGTACCATCTTTGACCCAACTGTCATCATGCCACATGACAGCTGGCTCGAACGTGACTGTCCAGGATATTCTATCGTTCCTTTTAAACTGCTCATGCCAATTCTTTCAACAATTAAAAAACATTTTGTCAGGAGGATGTGCAATAAGCATACGTGGTTCAAAGCTTTTCCGTGTGCGTTCGTTACGACGCATCTACCCCTGCCCAGCAAAACAGTGCTACGTGTCATTTTTTACCCTCTGAAGCTAGCTAGTTAACATTAGCTATTTCTTCGTTAAAGGCCGAAAGCTTATCAACTCTCACCTTATTCGTAGAAAGGGAACGTAGTCGTTTGAAAATGGCAGCAATATCTTGCTTGCTGGGCTCTGACATCTTTCCACCTGTTGTTAATTACACCTAGTAGGTAAAGCGCAGCGTTTAGCAAATTTGTTTCCCTGTAAATCAAAAATACTTCCGTGCTCGTCATGGGTAAAGGCACACGTCAGAACGATATTTTTTTTTTTGCCTGTGCTCTGATTGGTCAGCAGGAACAAGTGGGCATTATTGTAACATGGGAGGTCTGGGTAGAAAAGTTCAATTTATTTCTATTATCCTTGATACTGTATGTTTAATTGAGAAAAAAAGGAATGACAACAGTAAAACTTCTCTTTTCGTTCAATTCATTTATAATGTATGCTGTGGGATAACATTGGCAAACTGAGTTGTGCAAGTAAAGCTGCTGCAGTGTTCTGTTGATGGCATGACCTGAAACCAATGATATACATCTCATGACCTGAAACCAATGATATACATCTCATGACCTGAAACACACAGCATAACCTCTCACACTGACAGAAAACTAATATCAAATCAATCTTCCTCTCGATATGCGGTTGTAGGCATAAAATGTAGGGGATATTTCCAGGAGCATCATGCGTAAACAGTGTTTGCTAAATAATGCACTCACAACAATGTAAGAGCCATAACGTCAACTCCCAATAGGAGAAACCTATACTCGAGATGGGTATTGTGATAGGTCCTAAATAACAGATATAGTTTGTCAATACTGGTAATGCACATGTGGTGGTGTTAAGGGTGTGTTTGTCAATCATTAACTTTTAAAAGAAAATGAGAAATATAATCTTAGTTATTTGTCAATTACTAATCATAAGTAGGCTCTGGCCCCTCTGGAGATACTACATTATATTTACAAACGCAACAAGACAGCAAATTCACGAGACATTCGCCATAAAACATTCAATTATTGTACAAATGGATTTGTTTCCGAATCACAGCATTTCATCTGACAGAGAACAAAAGCACTTAAGGCATCTTATAAATTAACAGTCTTTGATTTCCAAATAGAAATTTAAATCACAACTCCCTAATCTATAACTGCTTAAATTTGTTCATAGGTTCCTCGCTATTTACATGCAAACATACTTTTATTAAATCGGACCCTCTAGTTTGTGAAAAACAGTAAAAGCTGTGGTTTTTATTGCTGAACGTGCAACATTGTTTTGCTGCCACAAAAAAAAGTATATTCTCCCAAAGCTTTGATTGGACATCCAGTGCAAGCTACAGCTAAAGGTCCTAGCTTCAAGTGACACACCTTATTGCCAAACATTCAGTGTGGAAAGACAAAACAACATCCACATGATGTAAAAATCAACCAACAGAATGTGAAGTCAATTGAGTGAATAGAGGCTGTCACAAATGGCACCCTATGCCCTACATAGTGTGCTACGTTTGGCCAGAGTCCTATGTGCCCTGGTGAATGTCCCTGATACTAGAATGACCAGCAAACGTGTACAATCAATAGGTGAGCCGATACAATGAAACAATTAAAGAATATACAATCAATTAAAGTTGAGGGGTAAAGGTTACAGGAGAACTTCTGAATGCGTCACTTATTGTTAAAATGTGGGTTGGCGCAACATGGTATCAGAGCATTTACAGAATAATATGAAATGCTCTGAGACCAGGCTGGTTGGTGACGGTGGAAGAACTGGATATAATTAATCATCTCGGTTTCTCTCATTCATCAACTATTCGCTGAGCAAAACATAAATCAGATTTAAAATACAAAAAAAAGGCATAACAAGACAAATCTGAACTGCAGGCATCAGATAAGACAGACAATTGTTCTGAACCGGCACTGCCATGAATTCCAAGCCCTTTTCTCAAAACATTTGAAAAGTCTAATAAGAAAACGGGGTTGTAGGTTCTGATATTTCAGACAAATGGCTTTCATGTGGAAAAATAATAAAACCTTGATTACTGTCAAAAGGATGGGGTGAAGGACGCTCAAAACAGAGCAAGAAATAACATGCAATTAGGAATTCCCCTTATTTCAACATAAGACTACCAAATCAGATCCCGGACTACAAATTGGTGTTACAATAGAATACAGATCTATAGAACTAAAAATATGTATCACCAATTGTCTATGACAAAAATGAATTAAAAGATTCAGCTGAGATTACTTTTAGGTCTCCAATCAGTTTCAAATCAAATCTAAAATGTGCTAGACCTCGCGAATGGGACACATGTATATCCTCTCCCATGTCTGTTCACATCTTTTAAAACGGTTAATTCTTTCAAAGTCTTCATAACTTCAAGCTACAATTGGAAGGTAACATGTTTCAAATAGCTTTTTATATATTTTCTTCTGTAACAGTAATGGCTTTAAGTAACATTTGCTTTTGCAGCTGGCTTTAGACTCTGTACTGGGTGTCCCATCATAAAGGCTGACAATGAGGGCAGGCTGTAGTTGTAGGAAGATGTGTGCTTAACGACATGGGATCCAGGAAGATACAACAGAGAGAGCTACAACATCATCCTCTTCGATGGGTAAACCCCTTCCTTCTGCCACCCCTTTCACTCACTCACTCACTCACTCACTCACTCACTCACTCACTCACTCACTCACTCACTCCCACGTAGGGGGAGAGGGTGAGAGGGGCGAATGCGAGGCCAACCATGCCCACCCTCCTGCCCCATCTCCTCCACTTTCTTTTTCCTCTTCACCCCATCCTCTCGCTCGTTTTCCTCCTTGTCCCTCGCTCGGTCATTATTGGATGTCTTCTACGTAGTTGGCGGGGTAGAGGCCCACCACGCCGTCTTTCAGGCGCCCTCTGCACCAGCCCTGATCGTCCTCGTTTCCTATCTTGGTGAACTCCTCACCTTCAGGACAAAAAAGGAAAACAGGGAGGAATGGACAGATGATTATGTGGAAAGATGGTGGTAGATGAGCATGTCTTTCTGTTGTGCAGCTTCAAAAAGGATTTGTGACTCAACTCAGCCTCACTCTCTGTGTTTTAATTGTCATAGATAACTGATCTTACAGGACATGGCAAGTAAAATAAGACTGGTGGAGACATCCAGTCCTTTCACTTAGCAGTAGTCATACAGGACAGCAGACTAGAGAATAGGGGGACAGGGCAGGGTCTCTTCATTCACACACACACACCTGCTTTGAAGCTGAGTTCATCCTGCTCCTGTCCTTCGTAGTCGTAGAGGGCACGCACGGCCACAGACACCCCCGAGGACGCTGGCTCCACCTCAAACGGGTTCCCATCGCCGTTGGCATCCTCAATGGAAAACGGGTTCACCCCAATCTCCTCATCCGACCACTCTTGCGACTTCTCCACACTACTGGCGCTGAACAGACACAGAGGCAGCAATCAACATAAGGGAAATTTGAAAATGTTACTTGCCCTGCTCACACACCGATTGGACAATCCAGCATGCCAGACGAGAGAAGCGGGAACAAAAAGAGTTAATAGGGCATAAAAACAACGACACCAATGTAGAGTACAGCACAACATGTAGAAGGCCCAGCAAATGCATCTCTGAATCTACCCGGATACAAAGACTGAAAGACTATAGGTTTCTCCCTTCCTCTCTCATATCAGCCAATGGGGGGGAAAACATGCCTTTTTAGGAAACCAATGCTTTGAGGTTTTGTTGGCGAATGGATTTGTGAGTTTTGCTTTGACACCACTTGGAATGGACACAGACAGAGTGCTGAGGTAAGGCAAGGCAACACAATGACACGAGTACAGTACAAAAGCATGGTTGGAGTTCACCCCATCCACCACTAGAGGGAGGTAGATGTACAGTACCCAGATGAACAAACACCCTTCTTCCCCAGTCAGAAAACCCATGAAACACACACACACATCCTCACGCACACACGCTCTCTGAAGCCAGGTTACAGTCAGCCTCTTGCAGTTGGTACACTCAAACACCAATGGCATCTCATAGTTCCTGCTTTACGCCAGAGAGACCGACACACACCGTTGACTTTATGAGTGCTAGTTTCTCTGTCCTCCCTTGAGTCAATATCAGCCCTAATGTAAAACAGGACCCAATATAGGTTTCCTCACTAAGTTGTAGAAAGGCTTTTGTTTAAAAGTCTAAATTCTATAGAAATTGTATTTTTAAGTTCCAACTTGCAACAGATCTGACTGTAAAGTAAACACAGACAGGAAAAATACACACATACACGCAGAAAGAATGCTCTGGACTTGGCACTGTTAGGAGTGATGACTAATGTAGGTTTGGTGTGATCGCTCACTGAGAGCCCATGCACCGTAACACAGCCTGCCGCTAGCCAGGGAGAGGGAAGGAGAAAGGGGAGAGGAGGGGAGCGGTAGAAAAAGAGAGAGAAAAAACGGAGGGGTGACAGAGGGAGAGAAGGCAAAGGGAGGAGAGGAAGGGGACAAGGATAGATGAGGAGAGGAATAAAAGAGAGAAGTAATGGAAAAGAGAGGAAGAATAACAGGAAAGAGTGAAGGGAAAAATAAAGATGAGGACAGAAAGGGTGTGCCTCAATAGTGTGTTATTGAAGTGTTTCTCAGGGGTGTACATTTTTTGCCTTAGCCCAGCACTAGCTCACCTGGTTCCACTACTCAACTAATCAACAAGCCCTGTGTGCTCGTGCTTGGCTGGAACAAATACGTGCAACCCTGAGAAACACGTGTGTGACACTAAAATACTAAATTCACCCAAAGACTGAGGGAGAGGAGAAAAAAAAGAAGAGGGAGAGAGGGAAGAAAAGGAGGGAGAGGGTCTCTCTTTCACCAACGTTTTCACTTCCTCCACTTTTTTGACATTGAGCGGACTGCTGCTGTTGTTGTTGTTGACGACGACAGCGGGCTGATCCTTCACGGTCCCCTGGAGATCCTCGTCGTCGTCATCCTCGAAGGGGTTTGAACCCACCGGCTCTGTGCTAGTGGGCACAGTCAGGCTGACGACACGGAGACACGGAGAGAGGCATTTCTGACACACACACCCCAAAACACATACTTGTACACATACACACCCTGAATCCAGACATCCAGAAAACCTTTGGATATGAGGGTTTAAGACATAATCGACACACAACTTGTACACAAGTTAAATAGACCATATGAGCAGTGTGAGAAAAAACACATGACCAGTCTGAGGACATTGACGAGGCAACGCTGGGTACGTATGGTTTTTAGACATCCATCATGACACTAGGACACAGTCACAAAATAAACATGTTCAGTTAACAAATAAGAAATGGTCAGTTTTCCATTCACACAACATGTGTGATGCTTTTACTAGCATTTTATCAGTGTTTTCCCCAGCGGATACGCTCTGGGGTTGAGAAAACGGTCACACTCTTCACTTCCAATTTGATCCATATAATAGCCCATTTCCCTAGACATTCCAGTTAGATCTGAGAGGGTCAGATTGGTTTAAGCAATATGGTAATAGCTCCATTTCCCCCTCTGATTGGCTAGGTCAAAGCATTACCATATTAGTGACACCTATCTTTAAAAAAAATATATATTATCTAGAGAAGTACCTTGGGTTAGAGGCTGGGGGTAGATTTGGAATTCCACACTATTCTGTTGTGAGAACGAATTATGATGAAGTCACCCTAGACATTGATCTACGGTCAGCTTTGTATTTCCCCCCAATGGTTAAGGTTAGGATTTGGGGAAGGTCAGCTGATCCTAGACCTGTGCTTAGAGACAACTTCAACCAGGAACCTACTGTAGTGTTGTATGTACATCGTATGTTTACAGTGCAGTTGGACCATGGCACGTAGTAGCCATCTTTCCAATCACAACGTCACTGCACTGTGGACACCTTTACTGACAGTCACGGCACCACGCTCTCTGAGATAACCAAATCTCTCTCAGAGGAGTTGAAACACAAAACAAACACTGAACGGTGGCAACAATGTAACTGTGGTTGACAGAAGTCAGATAAAAAAAGACTGAGAAGACGTTCACACATCCTTAATGATGTTATATTAGGTCTCACACCAATATCAGCCTGCTTTTTGGTGATAGGCACAAGTGTTCTTTGTAGATAGATAGAGACAGAGAGAGACAGAGAGATATATATAAAGAGCGTAATACTCAATAGTATTAGTTGCCCATAAACAACTTTTAAAGTGAGCAAATTATAAAATGCCCATATAGCAGTAAACTATCAATTTAAGGGGGATAGCTTGATAGATGTACTATCCCTTTAAGGGGGATAGCCAGATAGATGTACTATCCCTTTAAGGGGGATAGCCAGATAGATGTACTATCCCTTTAAGGGGGATAGCCAGATAGAACCACTACAAGGGATAGTACATTTATCTCTGATTTTGCTATAGCGCAGAAATGTGGACCAACTCTCAATGCGTGAACACGATAAGGAAGGAGTGAAGTTGTACCTCGGTACAGACCAGAATTTCACTCTGACCCCCTTTTCCTTATATGGCCATTGTTTGTTCAGTCTATTGCTTGTGCTTTCGTGAGCTGTGAAAATGAATTTCCACTGTAAGTACAACTAATCTTGATCGACACACACTCACCCTCACCCCTGTAGACACAGATATACCGTAGTGTATACAATACGTGTCTCTTATGCTGGTAGGGCGATGCAGACCCATGTTTGGCAATATGCACATCTGATGGATACCAAAAGGTCAAATGCCTTGCGTGCCTCACATTCCTCTCATTAACTACCCTCACACTACTCCAGCGCCCACTAACACACTCCCCCAGTACCCACCTTACACACACACTCCCCCAGTACCCACCTTACACACACACACTCCCCCAGTACCCACCCTACACACACCATGGGTCATGTTTGGCGTAAATTAACCAGTCTGCAACCTTTACAGCCAGTGGGGCACTTCTGTTTTCTCAGGGCTTGTTACAGGAATGTTTACCGTGACCATGGCAACAACTCAGTGGTGGAAGACGTCATTCCAAAGGCTTTTCTCCAGAATGCTTTACCAGCGTTCCCGAACAGCGTCAGAGAGCCTTGTTGTGGAGGTAACAGTAGCTATGATGTTTAGATGTGGAAGTGGTGTGGAATGTGTGAAGAGAGCCTTGCGTGTGGAGGAACAGTAGCTATGATGTTTAGATGTGGAAGTGGTGTGGAATGTGTGAAGAGAGCCTTGTTGTGGAGGAACAGTAGCTATGATGTTTAGATGTGGAAGTGGTGTGAAATGTGTGAAGAGAGCCTTGTTGTGGAGGAACAGTAGCTATGATGTTTAGATGTGGAAGTGGTGTGAAATGTGTGAAGAGAGCCTTGTGTGTGGAGGAACAGTAACTATGATGTTTAGATGTGGAAGTGGTGTGAAATGTGTGAAGAGAGCCTTGTGTGTGGAGGAACAGTAACTATGATGTTTAGATGTGGTGTGAAATGTGTGAAGAGAGCCTTGTGTGTGGAGGAACAGTAACTATGATGTTTACATGTGAAAGTGGTGTGGAATGTGTGAAGAGAGCCTTGTGTGTGGAGGAACAGTAACTATGATGTTTAGATGTGGAAGCGGTGTGTGGAATGTGTGAAGAGAGCCTTGTGTGTGGAGGAACAGTAACTATGATGTTTAGATGTGGAAGCGGTGTGTGGAATGTGTGCAGCAGTGGTAAGAGAGTATTGGAAGCTACATTTTTTCACTGGCCTTCTGACACGTTTATCTACTGCACCTTGATAAATGTCTTCCCACTTCCTGACAGTGTGTGTGTGTGTGTGTGTGTGGTTACCTGCTGCTGCTCTTGGCTGCCTGCTGCTCTTCCATTTGGCTGATGCCCGTCAGGGTGACTCCCTCGGAGGGCTTCTTCTTAGTCTCTCGCCGACTCAGTGTACGGTTAAAATCTATGGACCAGTCCTGACACACACACACACACACACACACGATTAGAGTCACGCACCCTTGGACACAGATGAACATGAGTCACATGCTCAGCTCAAAACGGATTCAGCATGAATGTTCAAACATTAGTAACTAAAACTGCTTGTCTTAGCAACAATACTACACAAAGGACAAGCATTGAAATAGTGCACACTCATTGGAAGTTCCAATGCACTAACTAGCACAATCACTAGGTAACATTAGGCAAACGTTTCTCAGGCTGTGACTAAACACTGAAGACCAGGGCTGTGGAGTACTGAAACAGTGTGTGTGTGTGTGTGTGTGTGTGTGTGTAGTTAAGGTAAACACATCCATCACCATAAAGACAGACATAGCACTGAGTCATCACAAACCTCCACCAGAAGCTAAGGAGCAGGATTGAATCAAAACATCATCCCAACCAACACCAACAGAACCTCATCCCAACGTTAGGAGAACATTGTCCCAATTCAGGCCCACAGAGACACACACACACTTTAACATAGTCCAATACTGCGTCTCTAGCCACAGAAGGACAGGGGCTGTGTTCAGGAGGGCCCTAGACTTACTACAGTTCTAGAGGTTACATAGGGGCTGCGTTCAGGAGGGCCCTAGACTTGCTACAGCTCTATGGAGTTACATAGGGGCTGTGTTCAGGAGGGCCCTAGACTTACTACAGCTCTATGGAGTTACATAGGGGCTGTGTTTAGGAGGGCCCTAGACTTGCTACAGCTCTATGGAGTTACATAGGGGCTGTGTTCAGGAGGGCCCTAGACTTACTACAGCTCTATGGAGTTACATAGGGGCTGTGTTTAGGAGGGCCCTAGACTTACTACAGGTTCTATAGAGGTTACATAGGGGCTGTGTTTAGGAGGGCCCTAGACTTACTACAGGTTCTATAGAGGTTACATAGGGGCTGTGTTTAGGAGGGCCCTAGACTTACTACAGGTTCTATAGAGGTTACATAGGGGCTGTGTTTAGGAGGGCCCTAGACTTACTACAGGTTCTATAGAGGTTACATAGGGGCTGTGTTTAGGAGGGCCCTAGACTTACTACAGGTTCTATAGAGGTTACATAGGGGCTGTGTTTAGGAGGGCCCTAGACTTACTACAGGTTCTATAGAGGTTACATAGGGGCTGTGTTTAGGAGGGCCCTAGACTTACTACAGGTTCTATAGAGGTTACATAGGGGCTGTGTTTAGGAGGGCCCTAGACTTACTACAGGTTCTATAGAGGTTACATAGGGGCTGTGTTTAGGAGGGCCCTAGACTTACTACAGGTTCTATAGAGGTTACATAGGGGCTGTGTTTAGGAGGGCCCTAGACTTACTACAGGTTCTATAGAGGTTACATAGGGGCTGTGTTTAGGAGGGCCCTAGACTTACTACAGGTTCTATAGAGGTTACATAGGGGCTGTGTTTAGGAGGGCCCTAGACTTACTACAGGTTCTATAGAGGTTACATAGGGGCTGTGTTTAGGAGGGCCCTAGACTTACTACAGGTTCTATAGAGGTTACATAGGGGCTGTGTTTAGGAGGGCCCTAGACTTACTACAGGTTCTATAGAGGTTACATAGGGGCTGTGTTTAGGAGGGCCCTAGACTTACTACAGGTTCTATAGAGGTTACATAGGGGCTGTGTTTAGGAGGGCCCTAGACTTACTACAGGTTCTATAGAGGTTACATAGGGGCTGTGTTTAGGAGGGCCCTAGACTTACTACAGGTTCTATAGAGGTTACATAGGGGCTGTGTTTAGGAGGGCCCTAGACTTACTACAGGTTCTATAGAGGTTACATAGGGGCTGTGTTTAGGAGGGCCCTAGACTTACTACAGGTTCTATAGAGGTTACATAGGGGCTGTGTTTAGGAGGGCCCTAGACTTACTACAGGTTCTATAGAGGTTACATAGGGGCTGTGTTTAGGAGGGCCCTAGACTTACTACAGCTCTAGAGATTACATTTCCCGTATAACTCTATGTTTTCCCAAGTCACTCCCTGTTCCCACAGATATAACAAGTGGGTTGTTCTCGAAGTTCAAAGGTCAGTTTGAGGGCCTGACTGGTGAACCCAGAGGGCCAAATTACATCACATGACCTGGCAGGCACCATGTGACCCCCTGCAGGGTTCACAGGGGCTGACACGAGGTCAGAGGTCACCACGGGGTGAAAGGTTAAAGAGAGGAACTCTGAATGAGGGAAAGATGAGAGAAGGAGTCTTCTGGAATACAGACATCCAGGAAGACAAACATCCATAGGATGAGGCAGGGGGAGGAGTAGTCACGCACATCCCCACACGGGACATACATGACAGACGTGGTGACGAGGCCATTCATCAGACAGACGTGTGTGTGTGTGTGTGTGTGTGTGTGCACTTCCTTGTGTGTTTTCAGGTGCTCCTCGTAAAGCATTAGGAGGGCCAGAATGGGCACATCAACCGAACACACACACACACAAAGAGAAAATGCAAACAGAGGAAGGAGAGGGAGGTAAATAACCCTCCCCCAGGAACCACGGTGATAGAATAGTCCTTCCCAAGCAGAACTCACTACAATGGACCTTCTGGACCTAGAGGAGCGGGACCAGTCCACATTCTGTCAAACGGAGGGGGGGTGGGGGTTGGACAAGACAGGAACATTATTTCCAAGTAAAGAACAGCCATATAAAGAACAATGCTTTAACATCTAAGCACAGTATCAGTTAGTCTGTGATCATGAAGAGGTGTCTTGTGATAAACGTTGCTCTTCATTTAGTGTTATGTTGATGTGGAGTTTGTGTTATGGTCTTTTTAAATGCTCTTCTTCTAGCACTACGAACATCGATTTCTGAAGAGATTCTACCTCACTCAAATGCTTGTTTTTAATTACTGAATGAACCTACTTAAAGTAACTGGATAAGAGCAGGTGCAAAATCAGTGTTCCTCAATCCATACCAGGGGGCACTTATTTCCATATCTTGCTTTTCTAGCTTCTGTTTTGTAACATGGTTCGACACCAACTCCATGCCCTTATGTTGTGACAGCACCATCAGTTCCTCTTGGATAGAGCTTGGTTACGATCTGCGCATTGAAGACAACTCAGTATTCGGTACAACCTGACAGACAGGATTGGTGTCTGTCTCTGTGTGTGTGTGTGTCCTATCAAATGACAGAAAAACGCTGGGAAGATTGCACACTGTCACAATGGGCTTGTGTGTGGTACGACGCGTCACAGTATGTCCTTACTATAGCTTTAAGTACAACTCGACGAATGGCTTGACGAACTCAATGCACCTTAAAATGACTAAAACCAAATTGAAACAGTGTAGAAAATATAATGGATCTATATTTATAGTTTCTTGACCTTCCAGCTCCCTAATATTCACTAGACATTCAGGGAGCATAAAAAAGAAATCAAATAACAACGGGTAGATGCGGCTGTCATGACATTTCATCAGCCGGTGATTGTCAAGCAAATAACTATCGGTCTCACGGTAATTGACTGTTAATTAACATAAACATGTTTAACATCTCCTGGCTTCCACACACAGCCTACAAGCCACTGATGCAGACCTTCGGAACATCTACATTTAAAAAAGTCTAATAAACCCATGTAATATAGCCCTACACCATCACAATTAAACCAGTATTTATTTTAGACAGCAAATCCTTAAAGAAGCATGATATGAAGAACATGTTTAACAGAATAGCATACTCTGAGTTATCCGTATGGTAGGTCCTGATCTGGCTATGCCAAATGGCTGATGGCTACACTAGTTCATTTAGCAGACAAGATTTGCTTAGAATTCCATGGCATTATTTAATAGTGTGAAGAATACAATTGAACAAAGCTGAATAACATAGGAAGCATATTTTCTCCAAGCGATGAGGGAGTGCACACGTGTGGCTATTCTGTGTTGAGCTGTTAACAAAGAAACAGGTATTCCTATATGCTTCATTTAGAGTTATTATTCATGTAACTTTAGTTGTTCTACAAACGTTGGTCTATTCGTTTTGATTTTTAAATACATTGTAAGGTCGCATGACGCGACTAATGAGGATTTGAAAAAAGTTGCTCGAAAGGCATGAGTGCTGCTTTGTTTTTTGCGCAGGCTGTACACACTACATCAAGCCACTCATTCACAATTTGACAAGCACTTGATAATGCATAGAATGTCCTGGTGGCATCCCCTGGCCGTAATGCACCCCCCAAAAAATCCATGCCTTTTGCCCTTCTCCCGGAGTGCTTAGTGCTCCATCACGTCATCGGTTCTTTCTCAGAGGCTACAAGTGAAGAAAGGCACATGGGGGACGCAACAGTGTGCATCCTTATCCAATTCCGAAGTGCATATTGAAGATATTGGAATTGTCCACATTTACTTTTCGTCAGCCAACAAGATGAGTAGGCCTAACGAACAGCAAGAGCACTAGACTATGTCAATCTACTATCCCCCATAGTACAAAAGTTGACCTATTCTATTCTGTGTGAGAAATAAATATTCCAAACATAGTCTGGGACAGATGCGATAGATCCCAAATTAATACAATCACTAGCATTAAAAATAACTTATTTTATTACACAATGTGATTGACACAACAGATCAGAACGTTTAGCTTAAAATATTGATAAACTATTAGCTATTTTTTCACATTATAAGCGCAAAAAATGTGCACATGGTAGTAAGCAATAAACGCAAATGTTCCATTAGCGGGAAAACACCATTATCAAAAGTGACAGCAAATGCAATTATGCATGTAATGCTTTATTATAAAGGTGCATTTTTATGGTGAAAATTATCTTTACAAAACTTGAAACTCACTCGCTGCTTATGTATGCCATTTAGGCTCTACACTCTTTGTAAAGCTGATTAATGTGCTAAATTTTAAAGAAGTTATTTGGCCACTTTAGTTGTGATACAAACCTTATTAAAACATATCGGCCTATGGGTTAGGCTACATGAGGTGTGTGACTATGATTCGAAAAAGTCACATTGTTTCTTATGCTGGGCATCATTCACAAGTGATAATATATAATTCACGAGCTAATATTGTCACCCATCAGACTATTCTTGATTTAATCTAGTCTTCACATATACTAAATAATGTGTGTGTGAAATTTGTTTTGATTTAGAATGGGCCATTATCATTCACCTGTATCGAAACAGGGGCAGCGGAAACAAATACATGTCATCTATGCACTTAAATAGTGCATGGAGGACACTTTCCCCGTGGTTTATTTTCCTGCCAGCCAGGTAAGCTATACTCCTGTTGTAAATATAACCAATGTGCTTAATATTAGGAAAGTTAAAAAAATAAATATAGTAGGCCTAGCCTATAGAAAGGTAAGTCTCCTCTTTTTAGTAGAGGTCATCACTGTTTTCTCACAATGCATCGCCTATTGAAATGTTGCGCAACATGAGCTCTCATTAAGTGTTTGATTCGATTTGTTATTACATTTGCATTGATGTCAGAGTGATTAGAGGGACAATAGAGTGCTGATTACCAGGCAGCTAGCAAGTTTGGTAGGCTACTAATAACCATCAGCAGCATCAGAGCTTGGAGATCCTTATTACGGTGATTAAACGATCACATGGAATTTGACTGCCTTCATGAAATGTGACTGCTGTTGTGGCGTAAATACGGTCACCGCAACAGATCTAATTAGGGACTATTTTTTGAAAATTCTGACGACATGGAAATAGCATATTCAGCACGACCCTTAGGACCTCGAAGACAGAATGCAGCCCCCGAGGCAAAATGACTTAGACACCCCCGACCTAGAGGGAGAAACGGCGGAGTGGGAATAGTTGTTCCAATGGAATTTTTCCACAGAGCCATAAATCTTGTTGAGTTATTAATACCAATGTAATAATTTCTCTGCCTCACCATGTACCTCAAACTCAGAACCGTTCACTGACACTGAGCCACTCTCTCTCTCCCATTTCCTCAATACTCTCCCAATACGTGTACCTCAAACTGGGGCCAGTTCATTGGAGCTAAACCCCTCTCTCTCTCTCTCCCATTCCTCTCCCATCATCTCCCCTCTCCCCGTACCTCAAACTGGGGCCAGTTCATTGGAGCTAAACCCCTCTCTCTCTCTCCCATTCTTCTCCCTCATCTCCCCTCTCCCCGTACCTCAAACTGGGGCCAGTTCATTGGAGCTAAACCCCTCTCTCTCTCTCCCATTCTTCTCCCTCATCTCCCCTCTCCCCGTACCTCAAACTGGGGCCAGCTCATTGGAGCTAAACCCCACTCTCTCTCTCCCATTCCTCTCCCATCATCTCCCCTCTCCCCGTACCTCAAACCGGGGCCAGTTCATTGGAGCTAAACCCCTCTCTCGCTCTCCCATTCCTCTCCCATCATCTCCCCTCTCCCCGTACCTCAAACCGGGGCCAGTTCATTGGAGCTAAACCCCTCTCTCGCTCTCCCATTCCTCTCCCATCATCTCCCCTCTCCCCGTACCTCAAACCGGGGGCCAGTTCATTGGAGCTAAACCCCCCCCTCTCTCTCCCATTCCTCTCCTATCCTTCTCACTCATCCCGTACCTCAAACTGGGGCCAGTTCATGGGCATGCCAGGACCGTGGTTGGAGCGGAACCACTTGAGGTCCTCCACAGCGTCAGCAGCAGAGATAGTGTCCTCCAACGTGTGGTAGACTGTCTGGAATCTAGAGAGGGAGAGAAGAGGAAGACAGGAGAGCGAGAGAAAGGGAGCGAGAGGGTACATCAGCATTTCCCTAATGATGGATGGTGAACCATGTCCAATCCCAAATCCCCCCCTCTAGGTAGATCTGGGTTGTAGAGCCTCAAATCCAAATGGACCCTTATCACCTACACCCTAACCACTTCTGTAGATATAAGAGGCTTGAATAGCAGCCAATCAGAAGGCAAATAAAGCTATGAAGGTTAGGATGCAGAGGCTAGGGGTCCATTTGGAATTGATATGGAGAGGTGAAGGGGTCTTCTTCGTTATTTGTGGAGGGGTCACAGCCTACTTGTGATTGATGGAGGGGTCACAGCCTACTTGTGATTGATGGAGGGGTCACAGCCTACTTGTGATTGATGGAGGTGTCACAGCCTACTTGTGATTGATGGAGGTGTCACAGCCTACTTGTGATTGATGGTGTCACAGCCTACTTGTGATTGATGGAGGGGTCACAGCCTACTTGTGATTGATGGAGGGGTCACAGCCTACTTGTGATTGATGGAGGTGTCACAGCCTACTTGTGATTGATGGAGGTGTCACAGCCTACTTGTGATTGAAGGTGTCACAGCCTACTTTTGAGTGATGGAGGTGTCACAGCCTACTTGTGATTGGTGGAGAGGCGGAGGTGTCTTACTTGTGATTAGTGGAGAGGTCGAGGTGATGCTTGACTTCCAGCAGAAGTTCTTTGAAGAAGGTGATGCGTTTGTCCTCAAACTGCTGCCATTGTTCAAACACCTGCTCCATGTTCTCCATGTACTGGGGAGTCACCTTGTCCAGCTCCTCCAGAGACTTCTCATAGCGCTCCTTAGTCTGGGACCCAGAGGATCATACAGGGAAGCACACACACACGTAAAGTAAGTAGACATACACACAGGGAAGCACACACACACGTAAGGAGACATACACACAGGGAAGCACACACACACGGACACACAGAGCTGAAACATTTCCTCCATATTGTCAGGATCCTCAAATGGTCACAGAGTCACATTCCAGCCATGACACACAACATAGACATAAAACACGTGTCCACACAGAGATGATTTAACACCAGTGTAACCCCCCCTCCCCCCCCCCCTCCCACCCCCATCCCTACCTTCTCCATCTCCTGCTGGCACTTCTCCACCTTGTCCTGCATTTTCTTCTGGGCCTCAGGGTTGCTGTTGTTCTCCAGCTTGCTGTTGTTCTCCCGGCTTGTGGCCAGCTTCTCTTCCTTACAGGCCCCGTGGTACGCCTTCTTCATCGTCTCCATCTGCCATGTGGCACAGAGAAGGTAAGGTACAGCGGTTAACATCATGCTTATGTAGCCAATGGATAACCAAGTTAGCATGGCGCAGGAGCTAAGTGACTATTCAATATGATTCCACCCTTTCAGTGGTAGACACAAGCTTAGGAACAAGACCAGCTCTAGCCTTTTGGGGGCCATAAGCAAGATTTGCCTGGGAGCCCCCCCACCTCGCAGGCAAAACATTTAGTGGGCCACCTCTTGGCTGCGGAGAGAAATGTGCAGTTTTAAAAGAGCCACTGAACACGCCGATTGGCTCGTGTTTTTCTGTTGCTCATTAGTAAAACAAGATTTCAGTCTTGGAGGCATGTTTCCTGACCCATTCTGCAATTGGTTAATGTTTGTCCCCCATGAGACACTGTAGACAAGGAAGCCTATTTCACTTCCATAAAACCCCCAGAATCAATCTAAGACAACTTAAGAAATCTGTAAATAATTTTGACGTTTTTGCAGAGGATGTCTTAGTTGAGCAATTTTACATCTAAGGTGTTTGGTTAAGTATTTGTCAAGTAAAAGAGATATGCGACGTGTTGTCTCATGTAAACAAAATCGGAGCCGCTGGGCAGGTGTGTCTCACTGTATGCTGTCACCGCAGCTGTTCACCCCATGTTAGTGTCCAAACGGACATGGTCAAATCAAAACCCAACCTTCATTTACCCATTGTGACATACAGATCTTCTAAACTTGGTTTTAGATGAAACTATTATCATATGTACACTTTGTAGTATTTACACTTTTTGAATTCTAGAATAACTGTTTGACTCATATCGAGACAGTTTTCAAAGGGATTCGTTGCCAATCTACACATTTTGCCATGGGGCGGGGATAAAATGTTTAAAAAAGCATCTGCTTTTGTGGCTTATTGGCTGGGCTGACACTGCTAAGGAACAATGCTTTTTCAAAAGAATAAAAGGTGAGAGGAATGGTGGCGGGGGTCTTTAAAAGGCAAGAGAATACCTTGATTAAGTCAAGGTAACGTGGGGGTCTTTAAAAGGCAAGAGAATACCTTGATTAAGTCAAGGTAACGCGGGGGTCTTTAAAAGGCAAGAGAATACCTTGATTAAGTCAAGGTAACGCGGGGGTCTTTAAAAGGCAAGAGAATACCTTGATTAAGTCAAGGTAACGCGGGGGTCTTTAAAAGGCAAGAGAATACCTTGATTAAGTCAAGGTAACGCGGGGGTCTTTAAAAGGCAAGAGAATACCTTGATTAAGTCAAGTTAACGCAGGGGTCTTTAAAAGGCAAGAGAATACCTTGATTAAGTCAAGTTAACGCGGGGGTCGTTAAAAGGCAAGAGAATACCTGTTACCTAAGTCAAGGTAACAAAATCATATGATAATATCATATGATCATATGATAAGCACCCAATTCAGACTCTGGTAAACAAATAGGTGGAAACTAAAATAGACATAGGAAAAACTCTGGCGATTGGCAAAACCTGTCCACCTAACAGCTGGGTTTTGATTCAATCTACATCAAATGGAAAGAGGGAATGAGAGAAGTGGGGAATGAGAGAAGTGGACAAGGCCATTAGTTCCTGTTGTTTGGGACAGGGCCAGAGTGGCAGCAATGTTCTTCTCCCATTTATCATGGGATCTCTGATAAAGGCCACATAGCCAAAGAACAGAGGGAACAGCCTGTCTGCCATTGGCTCTGATTATATCATAGAACGGAAGCTGTCTGTGTCTGTGTGTGTGTGTGTGTGTGTGTGTGTGGAAGATAGAGCAAGTTGGAGTGGGAGATTTTAAATATGGAATGTGTTCTATCAGTGTTATTGTGTGTGTGTGTGTGTGTGTGTGTGTGTGTGTGTATGACGAGATTGAAACGTGTGTGTGCACGCACACGCGGTAGACAAGGCCATTCCACCCGCTTCTTTTAAGACAAGACAGTTAGCCCATTTCCATCTCCTCTCTCTCTACTGGCTCACTGTCTGGCCCTCAAGTACATTAATTACCTCCTTGACCCAACTCACACATAACTGTACTAATCCGTCACCGCCCAATGACAACAACAGGAAGAGGCTTATTGTGACATATCTCACACACACACACACACACACACACACCAGCCAGGAAGACTCAGATTGTGAAACTGGTACACTACAAACTACAGACTGTTCCAGAACTCCCAGGTCAGAGGAGTGACATCAGACATCATTTGAGTGTGTGTGTGTGTGTGTGTGTGTTGGTTTGTGCAAGTAGGAGTATGTGTTCATCTGCACTACTACTAGCCAAAAGCACAGCAGAGCAGCCCAGTGTATTTCCCACACCATAACCAATCAAGGCGCCACAGAGAAACAGAGCCGGTTCGACACACAATGGCCTTCCCTTTCGTAGCAGCTGCCTGTGTGGCCAGTGTAAAGTTACACGCCACTGCTTCCTATGAATGGCCAACACTAATGAAATAGCCAGTTTATATAGCAAATAAAATGTTAGTCTCAAAGAAAATGTGAGATAATGTCTAGATGCTTTTTAAAGTGGAGATCTAGTTGATAAACTGCCTGGCTGGGCTGATGAGACAGTGGATTGCGCAGTCAGATGGAAAATAGTAAACAGGCATTCTAACATCATAGATTTAGCCGGTGGTAACTTGTGGATTATAAACTGGGTGGTTCGAGCCCTGAATGCTGATTGGCTGAAAGCCATGGTATATCAGACTGTATACCATGTGTATGACAAAACATGTATTTTTACTGCTCTAATTACATTAGTAACCAGTTTATAATAGCAATAAGGCTCCTCGGGGGTTTGTGGTATATGGCCAATATACCACGGCTAAGGGCTGTGTCCAGGTACTCTGCGTTGCGTTGTGTCTAAGAACAGCCCTTAGCCGTGGTATATTGGTCATAAACCACACCTCTGCCTTATTGCTTAGAAAGACACCGGCTGGAATGTGGTTTAAACGAATCAGCATTCAGGATTACACCCACCATTGTATAAATAGCACTAATGGCCTGTTTGTTGTACAGCATAGCAGCTAGTACAGGAGAGAAGGAGCTGCAAACAGTGAAAGCAGTGAGTCAGTGATATGTGTCCAAGTGAACTGAGGGGTGATGGGAATAATTGTGGTGGTTATTGCAGAAATCAACGGACTGATAAATGCAGGGTAAAGCTGGTGTGTGTGTGTGTGTGTGTGTATATACAGTCGTGGCCAAAAGTTTTGAGAATGACACAAATATTCATTTTCCCAAAGTTTGCTGCCTCAGTTTAAATGATGGCAATTTGCATATACTCCAGAATGTTATGAAGAGTGATCAGATGAATTGCAATTAATTGCAAAGTCCCTCTATGCCATGCAAATGAACTGAATCCCCAAATAACATTTCCACTGCATTTCAGCCCTGCCACAAAAGGACCAGCTGACATCATGTCAGTGATTCTCTCGTTAACACAGGTGTGAGTGTTGACGAGGACAAGGCTGGAGATCACTCTGTCATGCTGATTGAGTTTGAATAACAGCTTCAAACGGAGGGTGGTGCTTGGAATCATTGTTCTTCCTCTGTCAACCATGGTTTCCTGCAAGGAAACACGTGCCGTCATCATTGCTTTGTACAAAAAGGGCTTCACAGGCAAGGATATTGCTGCCAGTAAGATTGCACCTAAATCAACCATTTATCGGATCATCAAAAACTTCAAGGAGAGCGGTTCAATTGCCAGCAGCATACCACCCTGCTTGCTTCTGAAGCTAAGCAGGGTTGATCCTGGTCAGTTCCTGGATGGGAGACCAGATGCTGCTGGAAGTGGTGTTGGAGGGCCAGTAGGAGGCACTTTTTCCTCTGGTCTAAAAAAAAATATCCCAATGCCCCAGGGCAGAAACCGCCCTGTGTAGGGTGCCGTCTTTCGAATGGGACGTTAAACGGGTGTCCTGACTCTGAGGTCATTAAAGATCCCATGGCACTTATCGTAAGAGTAGGGGTGCTAACCGCGGTGTCCTGGCTAAATTCCCAATCTGGCCCTGAAACCATTAAGGTCACCTATTAATCCCCAGTTGACAATTGGCTCATTCATCCCCCTCCTCTCCCCTGTAACTATTCCCCAGGTCGTTGCTGCAAACGACGTGTTCTCAGTCAACTTACCTGGTAAAATAACGGATTAATTGTGAAGAAGGCTTCAGGGCGCCCAAGAAAGTCCAGCAAGCGCCAGGATCGTCTCCTAAAGTTGATTCAGCTGCGGGATCAGGGCACCACCAGTACAGAGCTTGCTCAGGAATGGCAGTAGGCAGGTGTGAGTGCATCTGCACGCACAGTGAGAAAAATAATTTTGGAGGATGGCCTGGTGTCAAGAAGGGCAGCAAAGAAGCCACTTCTCTCCAGGAAAAACATCAGGGACAGACTGATATTCTGCAAAAGGTACAGGGATTGGACTGCTGAGGACTGGGGTAAAGTCATTTTCCCTGATGAATACCCTTTCCGATTGTTTGGGGCATCCGGAAAAAAGCTTGTCCGGAGAAGACAAGATGAGCACTACCATCAGTCCTGTGTCATGCCAACAGTAAAGCATCCTTAGACCATTCATGTGTAGGGTTACTTTTCAGCCAAGGGAGTGGGCTCACTCACAATTTTGCCTAAGAACACAGCCATGAATAAAGAATGGTACCAACACATCCTCCGAGAGCAACTTGTCCCAACCATCCAGGAACAGTTTGGTGATGAACAATGCTTTTTCCAGCATGATGGAGCACCTTGTCATAAGGCAAAAGTGATAACTAAGTGGCTTGGGGAACAAAACATCGATTTTTTGAGTCCATGGCCAGGAAACTCCCCAGACCTTAATCCCATTTGGAATTTGTGGTCAATCCTCAAGTGCGTGAGTGTGTATTGCCTGCTCTCGTGCGCGTGTGTGTGTGTGTATTGCCTGCTCTCGTGTGTGCGCGCGTATTGCCTGCTCTCGCGCCCGCGCGCGTATTGCCTGCTCTCACGCCCGAACGCGCGTATTGCCTGCTCGCTCGCCCGCCCGCGCGCGTATTGCCTGCTCGCTCGCCCGCCCGCGTGTGTGTATTGCCTGCTCGTGTGTGTGTGTATGTATGTATTGCCTGCTCGCCCGCGCGCGTGTGCGTGTATTGCCTGCTCGTGTGTGTGTGTGTGTGTGTATTGCCCGCTCGCGTGTATATATTGCCCGCTCGCGTGTATATATTGCCCGCTCGCGTGTATATATTGCCTGCTCTCGCACGTGCATACATGCATACATACATACATACATACAATAATGTATAATATAATAATGTGTGTATATATTGCCTGCTCACGTGTGTGTATATATATATATAGCCCGTGCGTACGTGTGTGTGTGTGTATTGCCCGCTCGCTCACTCGTATTGCGTGTGTGTATTGCTCGCTCGCGCATATAATATATAATAATGTGTGTGTGTATTGCCTGCTCGCGTGTGTGTGTGTGTGTGCATTGCCTGCTCACGCGTGTGTGTGTGCATTGCCCGCTCGCGTGTATATATCGCCTGCTCGCGCGTGTATGTATATGTATATGTATATATATATGTATGTATGTATATATATATATATATATATATATATATATATATATATATATATATATATATATATATATATATATATATATATATATATATACATATACATACATACATGCGAGCAGGCGATATATACACGCGAGCGGGCAATGCACACACACACACGCGAGCAGGCAATGCACTGCATATATATATATATATATATATATATATATATATATATATATATATATATATATATATATATATATATATATATATATATATATATATATATATATATATCCCGTGCGTACGTGTGTGTGTGTATTGCCCGCTCGCTCACGCGTATTGCGTGCGTGTATTGCTCGCTCACGCGTATAATATATATTATACCGCAGGCAGGTTGTCTGCATGTGTGTGTGTATTGTCTGCTTGTGTATTGCCTGCCTGCACGTGTGTGTGTGTGTGTATTGTCTGCACGTGTGTGTGTGTGTGTATTGTCTGCATGTGTGCATTGGCTGCGTGTGTGTATTGTCTGTGTGTGTATTGTCTGCATGTGTGTGTATTGTCTGCATGTGTGTGTATTGTCTGCATGTGTGTATTGCGTGTATTGTCTGCATGTATATATTGTGTGTATTGTCTGCATGTGTGTGTGTATTGTCTGCGTGTGTGTGTGTGTATTGTCTGCGTGTGTGTGTGTATTGTCTGCGTGTGTGTGTGTATTGTCTGCGTGTGTGTGTGTATTGTCTGCGTGTGTGTGTGTGTATTGTCTGCGTGTGTGTGTGTGTGTGTATTGTCTGCGTGTGTGTGTGTGTGTGTATTGTCTGCGTGTGTGTGTGTGTATTGTCTGCGTGTGTGTGTGTGTATTGTCTGCGTGTGTGTGTGTGTATTGTCTGCGTGTGTGTGTATACGACTCCCCAACCTCTTTCAGTTTCTTGGCCCAGGGTTTCTGGGCCTTGCGGAAGCCGTCGTCAGCCTCCTTGGTCTCCTTGAAGCCTCCGATCATCTGTTTGTGGTAGTAGTCCCTCTGCCACACCTTAAGCTTCTCAAAGTCCTCCCCCATCAGCACCGCCTTCACCTCCATGTGGAGCTCGCTCACCTTCTCCGCCTCCGTGCACAGGGCACCCCACGCCCGCTCCAGGGTCCCGTACTGAGGGCCTGGGGGTGCACATGATTAGATAATAACACACATGCTTACGGTGATGGAGAGTGCGGAACTGAGAGTCCAGAGGGGTGACGGGAACAGAGGGGTGAAGGAGTGGAACACACACACCTGTCTTCAGTGCTTGGACCACTGAAGTGTGTGTGTGTGTGTGTGTGTGTGTGTGTGTGTGTGTGTGTGTGTGTGTGTGTGTGTGTGTGTGTGTGTGTGTTCCTACCTTTCTCTATAAGCTGTCTCCAGCGTTTGGACCACTCTGTGAGCTGCTGTGCGTAGGACTTCTCGATGCGCGCCCGCTCATGAAGACAGTTCATCAGGTCGTTACACAGGCGACTGCCATCGTCCACCCGCCTCACTGTCCGCTTGTAGTTCCCCACCTGGGAGAGAGAGAGGAAGGGACAGAGAGGGAGGGAGAGATACTTGGAGTTATGGGGGGGGGGGCAGGTGAGAGGGTGTGTGTGGCAGGGTGGGGAGTTGAGTGTGCAGCTACGTGCATATCGTATAATGATATATGTTTGGTAATTGTATGTGTTATACTGTATGTTGTCTACTGTCTCACCTCCCAGAAGCTGTCACTGGAGACGTCAACCATGGAGTCATCGTAGGAGCCGGACATGGCTGCTGCCCTCGGTACCCACAATCCTCAGGGGCTGAAACACACAGTCAACAACACCATAACACACAGCAGACTGGCTGTTCTACAGACTGGCTGCAGGGGACAGGACAGCACTGAGGTCTTCAAAAGTGCTATTTTTATTGCATTGAATAAAAGTTTTACTTTCTACCCTAGCTGGGTCTTTCCTTAGGTCCTGTCTGTCTGTCCATTCTTTCCAAGGGCACTGGGATGTGCTGACAGCGTCTGGTGTTCTACCACGTGTAGAGAGCCCTGTGTGGGGCAGACTTAATACTCTGACACCCTGGCTTCAGCATGGCCTAGTGGGGCTACTAGCCTACGTAGCATATGAACGAACACACACAAGAGACAGACAACTAGCCTACTCATTTCTCTCCATGAGTAGGAAAACGAAGCCTGTAAATGAAGGGTATGACAGTGAGAGAGGAACCCCAAGACAGAAAGAGATTTCACAGGCTGACTTAAAATCAGTCCGTCACACACACACACACACACTTTAGTTTCACTACAATCATATGACACAAAGTGGCAGCTGGGAGCAGAGCATCATTCTGTTGCTGTCAGACAACTAGTAAAAGCCCGTTACCATAAAAGGCTCCAAACAACACCCAGGCAACGTAATTATCACGCCGTCACTGTGACACTCCTGAGAAACGCTGAGCTGGGGCCACGGCCAAATATGTGATCCGAGAGAGAAAGAATTAACAAGAGGGGCAACGGAGCGAGACAGATAGGAGTGTGTGCAATCTGTAATCTGGTGTGAATCTAAACAGCAGGTGAGTGTGTTCACCCATTTCAAAAACCTTACAGCCTGAAAAACAACAACACACAGCTCTGTGCAGTGGCACAGAGGGCCTAGTGTGTGTGTGACTTATCTGTCGTTTTAGCACACTGTGGGGAACTTCCGTTTGCTGAGTGACAAGGGAGCGGAACTCCACTGACAGAAAGACCTCTGTTCCTCTTCATCCTCCTCTCTTGCTCTACCCCCCTCTGTCTGATTTCTCTCTCTCAATCGCTGCTCTCTCCATCCTCTGGTCCATCTTCAGCTTCCAAGTAGGCCCTTCCTCCTCTCGCCATCTCTTCATGATTGTGTGTTTCCTGGCCGTCAGTGGCCCATGTCCTCCAAACCACAGCTAGGGCTGGAGGACAGAGAGAGGGTTGTTGTGGCTGGAGGGAGGGCCACAGACAAAAGTGGCTTTCACAACACTTGACCAACACATGCTCTCTGTTGTGCTTTTCTAGCACACACACACACACACACAACAGACTGCACTGATTTCAGTGCTGCTTATATTCAAGTGCTGTCAGACAACATTAGTGGTCTCCTACTAAAGGGTTACCATAAGCCCCCGGGCCAGACAACATTAGTGGTCTCCTACTAAAGGGTTACCATAAGCCCCCGGGCCAGACAACATTAGTGGTCTCCTACTAAAGGGTTACCATAAGTCCCTGGGCCAGACAACATTAGTGGTCTCCTACTAAAGGGTTACCATAAGCCCCTGGGCCAGACAACATTAGTGGTCTCCTACTAAAGGGTTACCAGAAGCCCCCGGGCCAGACAACATTAGTGGTCTCCTACTAAAGGGTTACCATAAGTCCCTGGGCCAGACAACATTAGTGGTCTCCTACTAAAGGGTTACCATAAGTCCCTGGGCCAGACAACATTAGTGGTCTCCTACTAAAGGGTTACCATAGCCCCTGGGCCAGACAAGATTAGTGGTCTCCTACTAAAGGGTTACCATAAGCCCCTGGGCCAGATAACATTAGTGGTCTCCTACTAAAGGGTTACCATAAGCCCCCGGGCCAGACAACATTAGTGGTCTCCTACTAAAGGGTTACCATAGCCCCTGGGCTAGACAACATTAGTGGTCTCCTACTAAAGGGTTACCATAAGCCCCTGGGCCAGACAACATTAGTGGTCTCCTACTAAAGGGTTACCATAAGCCCCCGGGCCAGACAACATTAGTGGTCTCCTACTAAAGGGTTACCATAAGCCCCTGGGCTAGACAACATTAGTGGTCTCCTACTAAAGGGTTACCATAAGCCCCCGGGCCAGACAACATTAGTGGTCTCCTACTAAAGGGTTACCATAAGCCCCTGGGCCAGACAAGATTAGTGGTCTCCTACTAAAGGGTTACCATAAGCCCCCGGGCCAGACAACATTAGTGGTCTCCTACTAAAGGGTTACCATAAGCCCCTGGGCCAGACAACATTAGTGGTCTCCTACTAAAGGGTTACCATAGCCCCTGGGCCAGACAAGATTAGTGGTCTCCTACTAAAGGGTTACCATAAGCCCCTGGGCTAGACAAGATTAGTGGTCTCCTACTAAAGGGTTACCATAAGCCCCTGGGCTAGACAACATTAGTGGTCTCCTACTAAAGGGTTACCATATCAACTGTCAAGTGTTTTCTGTGAGCTTTTCCTCGCTCTCTGGCAGAACACTCCATCCCAGCAATATGGAAATCGTCCACCATATGCCCAGTAACTAAAAAGAGCAACCTCTCCTGCAACAATGACTACAGCCCTGTAGCTTCAACATCTAGTGATGAAGAGCTTTGAAAGGCTGATTCTACAAAAGGAGGTATGCTGTTATACAGACCCTCTCCAGTTTGCTTACAAGCGGTACAGGGGTGTTGATGATGCAGTTCTGTCCCTACTGCACCGTGCCCAGAACCACTTGGAGAAGCCCAAGACATACATCAGAATGGTATTTGTGCATTTCTCTAGTGCCTCTGATACAGTCCAGCCTCACTTAATGATTCAAAAGTTCCAGAACATGAATGTCATTCCACATTTGATTTTCTGGGTCCTCTCCTTCCTGACAAATAGAGAACGGCAGGGTCAGATTCAATGGTCACTGCAGCTCTTCCAGAACCATCTGTACAGGATCACCGCAAAGCTGTGTCATCTGGCCTGTTTTATTCACCCTGTACACAGAGGACTGTAGGAGCTGACCCAGAGATGACGTTCATTAAGTACTCGGATGACAGTAATTATGGACTAAGCAGGCAACTCATTTTGATCTCTCCCATTCAAATCCATCAAACTCCTTAAATCTGAAGTTGATGTGTGCACACACACAGGGATTGCAGAATGCTGCTAATCCTTTATACTGTACCCTACATGTTTGTGTTATGTTGTTATGCGTCTTGTACGTGCCATTCATTACCACATATGAAACTCCCTCCCAGGAAATAAAAGTTGTTTGAATTGAACACACATCAGAAAAAGGGCCACCAGAGGAATCATAGATCTTCCTGTGCTCTCTCTCCCTCCTGCCCTCTCTCAGATGCTGCTGTCCATCACTCACCAAATCACTGCCATGACAACCATGGAACACAGCAGGGCATGGAATGGACCACAACATTCTACAGCTGAGCTAATCCCGTTTGTAACTTTATAAAAAAATCAACAGAGGACCGTTTGTGGACCTGGTGGATCCATTCACACAATGTCTGATCAGTGCCTGTTCAGTGGCTTCTATAAAGCATATTATTGTATCGATTCAACACCTTTCACGGAACATACAAATGGAGCAAAGCCTTTCATTGAGTAAACAGCCTACATTTCTATACTGCTACTATACCGCAAACTAACCTAACAGAAACTAAGAGCTGGCTAGTGGCTACAACAACATACTTCCTAACGGAAGAGAACTCTGTATAGGGTGCAAGGTAGCCTAGTGGTTAAGGTTTAGACACAAGAGGGCTAATTCAGTCTTTCCCCATTCTCTCCAAAGTCTGCACTTGGTTGCTATATGTTTAACCAAACCCTAAAAGGTGTGTGTCCACTGCCATGGAAGGACGCTAAAGTAATTCCACCGCCTAAAATAGTAAAGCACCCTTTGCTGGCTCTAACAACCACCCAATCAGTTAACAGCCTGTTCTTAGTAAACTAATGGAGATAATTGTGTTTAAACAAATACAAGGCTATTTTTCAGAGAACAAGTTAACTACTGATTCAGCATGCATATAGAGAAGGACACTCAACTTGTACTGCACTGACTCAGATGACTGATTGGTTAAAATAAATAGATAATAAGATGATAGTTGGAGCTATTTTGTTAGATTTCAGTGCAGCCTTTGATGTTATTGATCATAATTTGTTATTGAAAAAAGTAACTTGTTATGGCTTTACATCACCTGGTTGGAAAGTTACTTATTTAATTTAACTTGGAAGCTTCTCCAACATCAGCGCAGGGTCCCGCAGGGCAGTTGCCTTGGGCCGTTACTCTTTATTTCTACAAATGAGTTGCAACTTGTCTTACAAGAAGCTAGAATTACTATGTATGCTGATGATTCCACACTCTACGTGTCAGCACCCAATGCCAGTGAGAGCTCACAGACTCTTATTACAAGGAGTGTCCGTATCAGAATGGGTGATTAACTATCAACATTTGGTTCATAACATTCTTCAGACCTAAACCTCAACTGGAGTTGTGTATAAAGGGTGTGACAATTGAGCAAGTTGAGGAAGCTGAACTCTAGGGTTAATACTGGATGGTCAGTTATCATGGTCAGATGTATTCATGGCATCCAGATCACTGAGGACTTAATATGGTCCACATACACCCCCACAGTCGTGAAGAGGTTACGACAGCACCTCTTCCACCTCAGGAGGCTGAAAAGACTTGACATGGGCCCTCAGATGTTCTACAGCTGCACCATAGAGAGCATATTGACTGGCTGCATCACCCTCGACCGTAAAGCGCTAGAGAGTGGTGTGGTCAGCCCAGTAAATCACTGAGGCTGAGCTCCCTGCCATCCAGGACCTCTATATCAGGCAGAGTCAGAGGAAGGCCCAAAAAATGGACAAAGAGTTCAGCCACCCAAGCCAGACTGTTCACTCTCCTACCGTCCAGCAAACAGTACAAGAGCATCGGTTATCGGACAGACCAACAGGTTCCAAGACAGCTTCTACCCCCCAAGCCATAAGACTGAGCACTGCTCTTGACAAGAATATGCTCCCATCCCTCCTGCTAATTGGGCTACATTTGCACATTTGTTGTTGTCTGAGTGAGGGAAATGCGGTAAAACAAGAGGAGTCGATGTTTTCTGGAAGATGATACGTTGAGGATTATAATAAAAAAACAGTCCAAATGTGCACAAACTCATGGAATTTACAGTGTCAACGTTTACGATCGCTATATTTGATCCACAGTTACAGGGTGACATGCGTTATACCCTGGGTTGTCCTGAACACAACGAGCCTGTGTTTGATCCACAGTTACAGGGTGACATGCGTTATACCCTGGGTTGTCCTGAACACAACGAGCCTGTATTTGATCCACAGTTACAGGGTGACATGCGTTATACCCTGGGTTGTCCTGAACACAATGAGCCTGTATTTGATCCACAGTTACAGGGTGACATGCGTTATACCCTGGGTTGTCCTGAACACAACGTGCCTGTGTTTGAAAATTAGGTGTGGAGCACACACATGAATGCACTCATGACTCCAAAATTACACTTTAGTGCCTTTTGAAAGCCTAACACTGTAATATCATATTTTATAACTTAGCTAACCATGTTGGCAGTAGAATAAGCTTTCAAATGATGCCAACCTGACCCAGATTACGATTTATAATGGAATGTTTCTGGATTGTGTAAAACAGTAATAGTGTGACGTTGGGGACGCATGGCTGTGTTCCAAACAAACAACTGCAAGAGCACTTGCTTCAGTTCCTCAAACGCAAAGCTGGGAGAGCTCAAAAAAGCACCTTATAGTTGAAGGATCTTTCAGTAAAAGTGCACTGAAATTACATAGGAACTGTGCATAGCTTGGTGTGTGGCAATTTAGCGACACCAGTTAAACCTAACTCAACCCTTAATCGTTCTTCTTATCTTGCACCTACTCCAAAATGTCAATGAATATTCTTGTTACTGAATGAATTTTTCAGATTTTGTTAACAACAAATGCTGTGAGAAGTAGCGTAAAATGCACATAAAATTAACAGTGTAAAGTTTGGATTCAGTCTTATGAACTGTTGTCCTCAACATTGGTCTGATAAAGTCCCCATAATCTCTAAAGTGTTCTTTCAATTGCTTCCATGGTCATGTGTATTATTTACAGTTCCTCTGCTAAAAACATGTCAATTCGTCCCTATCCACATAGGCCCATTTCCACAAGTGTAAGGGGTTAAATGAGATCTTTAGAAAGAAGAGAGGTGCTGAGAAACAATAAAATATATATTCTCTTTTACTAAACTAAATTAACTAAACGGAGTAGGGTTCCCCAACTTGTGGCCCACGGACTGAATTTGGCACAAGGGGTGGTTTTATTTGCCCTAAACATTTTTGAGCAAAAATAAATAAATATTAATTTTCATTGTTGGACATAAAATAATAAAAACAGCAGGAAATCTCCAAGTGATTCTCATTTTGGAAATCTGTTTCCAACTATTCCTACGCATAATAGAGAAACACCTGTGATCATATACAAATGTAAGAAAGGTTTGAAAATTATGTTTTAGTGAAATGTTAGATCAGTTTGGGCTTTGTGCTGAGGGTCGTTGTCCTGTAGGAAGGTGAACCTTTGGCCTATTCTGGAGCAGGTTTTCATCAAGGATCTCTCTGTACTTTGCTCCATTCATCTTTCCCTCGATCCTGACTAGTCTCCCAGTCCCTGCCGCTGAAAAACATCTACACAGCATGATGCTGCTACCACCATGTTTCCCCATAGGGATGGTATTGGCCAGGTGATAAGTGTCTGGTTTCCTCCAGATGTGACGAATGGCATTCAGGCCAAAGAGTTTCATCTTGGTTTCATCAGACCAAAAAAATCTTGTTTGTCATGGTCTGAGATTTCTTTAGGACTAATAGACTGATTGGTTGCGTGTTGCAGAGATGGTTGTCCTTCTGGAAGGCTCTCCCATCTCCACAGAGGAACTCCAAAGCGCTGTCCGAGTGACCATTGGGTTCTTGGTCACCTGCCTGACCAAGGCCCTTCTCCCCCGATTGCTCAGTTTGGCCAAGTGGCCAGATCTAGGAAGAGTCTTGGTGGTTCCAAAGTTCTTCCATTTATGGAGGCCACTGTGTTCTTGGGGACCTTGAATGCTGCAGACATTTTTTGTTACCCGTTGTCAGATCCGTGCCTCGACACAATCCTGTCTCGGAGCTCTACGGACAATTCCTTCGACCTCATGGCTTGGTTTTTGCTCTGACATGCACTGTCAACTGTGGGACCTTATATAGACAGGTGTGTGCCTTTCCAAATCATATCCGATCAATAGATTTGACCACAGGTGGACTTCCGTCAAGTTGTAGAAACATCTCAAGGATGATCAATGGAAGCAGGATGCACCGGAGCTCAATTCTGAGTCTTATAGCAAAGGGTCTGAATACTTATGTAAATAAGGTGTCCTTTTATTTTGAATCATTTAGCACAAAAAAAATCAAACCTGTTTTCGCTGCATGTGCAACAGCTAATCGGGATCCTAATCATGTACAAGTTCACACCCCATTACTTTTACGGACCGAAGGAATGAAAAACAATGAATTGGTTCAAGTGTGGGCTAGAGGACATCTTCGCTTTTAAACTTTATTAAGAGCTGTCATTTTATTGTGAGGAACTGCAGTTTGAGCAGACATTTTTTCTGTTTTGTCCTCTGTTATGAAAGACACCTTACACTGACGGAAATTGGCCTACATGGATTGAGCCTAATTGAAATGTTTTTTAACTGAAGAACTATAAAAGCTATTGCATGACCATGGAAGCAATTAATTCATTTGAATCCTTCAGGGGTAGAGAGCAAAAATGGAATTAGGCCCCTAGTGTTGTTCCTGGCAGACTGCGCAGAGTCTGAAGTCCCCTCTGCTTCTCTAGGCAACTAGGCATACACACACCGGCCACAAAATACAAAACAGAGGGAGGGGATAAAGAGAAAGAGGAACAGAAAGAATAAGCTATCTAGTTCACCTTTCAAACCAAGACGTTTTCCCGACAACTTTTTGCCGACATTGCCGGCGACAAAGCCTCTACTTTTATTTCTGCCAACCGACAGTGTCATGATTAAGGTAAAGGTCTATCTACGGCCTGGTATGAAATGTAGAAGTAATGCCGAGGAAGCATTGGCACACACTACGCTCCTAAGCTCTTGATGGTTGCTAGGCAGCGCCCGTTACTGCTATCCTCCTGCCAGTTGTAAACTTTGAGGCATGTCACTCCACCCATCTCTACGCATAGCCCACCGCATGCACTGTTTTCTTAACCACAACCGGATGGATACATAAAAAATTACTGTGGGAATAAATATCATTGAATGACCAAAATATTGGAATAAAATAGGCTAGGGCAATTGAATGCATCAAATGGTTGCTTACTGATAGTCCCAAAGTCATCCAATTGTTACAATACATTTGAAGCAATAGCCTACCCGTGTGTGTTCAACTATTTCAGGACCGTTTTACCTTGCTTTGAGACAAGCGTGAGGACTTGTATTGATAAAATCTATCAATGTCTGATTTTCTTTTCACTGAATCTCCATTTGGATATTGGTTAGGCTACAATTAGGCTGGTGAAATGCTAAATTGAGGTGAGGGCTACTCATGATCATCTTGTCTAGTTGCCTCATTTACTATCGCTGATCAGAACATTTTGCCAGCATGTTATGTAGCTTAACAAGCAGATTGTTTTGCTCTTCCTTTTCAGTTGCTTAGTAACCTAGGCCAACTCCAGACCTAAAGCCTGTGACTTGTCTTAATCAATGTGATTTTGTATCATTGAATCTCCCCCTGTATGCTATATATGGTTTATTCTCTGACTGGGAAAATAATTGGAGGTGGTGTAGCTCATCTATTTGTTTACTCATCTATCACTGATCAGAAACATTTACCACGCAATAATGTAGTCTAAATCCAGTGTAGGCTTTGTAATGGTGTATATTCAATGGATTTATTCAAATAGACGACCACCCACATCAGCCCATGTCTACTGCCACTCCTAAACTTGCCGGCATGTGCACAGGAGATATAAAAGGTTTGTCCCGGCAATAATGTATTAGGCTCTAAAAAATGTATTTTTACATGCAATGTAAAGTCTGTCTGTAAAGGGTATAGGATTTGTGTGTCTCTCTCTCTCTCTGTGTGTGTGTGTATCCTTCTGAGAATAGAATTAGGAGTGGTGGTCTTCAAACACCTGCAAACGAGGCCACAGATAAGACGTCGCGCCAAACGGCCAACTGCTCAAGTTTCAATTCTTGATGAAGGAAATAGGGAACTAGGCTTACGTGTGAGGTGATCAAACAGTCATTTCATGTTCAGATATTACTACAATTATAGTCCAGGGGTACCAAGCATGGTGCAATTCTGCAAATGCCAGCAGCAGAGACTTCAAGTTCCAACATTGTCCAATAGCTTCTGATAAACTGAACAAATCTCACAGCATAGACATACACTGCATACTGTCGAGAGTGGACAATGCGTTAGGCTACGTGGGGTATAGCACACGCTCCAGCAGGTATATCTCTCTAGTCACCCCAAAAAAACAATGATTTCTTTGGCCGCCTCTCCTTCCAGTTCTCTGCTGCCAATGACTGGAACGAACTACAAAAATCTCTGAATCAGGAAACACTTATCTCCCTCACTAGCTTTAAGCACCAACTGTCAGAGCAGCTCACAGATTACTGCACCTGTACATAGCCCACCTATAATTTAGCCCAAACAACTACCTCGTTCCCTACTGTATTTAATTAATTAATTTATTTTGCTCCTTTGCACCCCATTATTTTTATTTCTACTTTGCACATTCTTCCATTGCAAATCTACCATTCCAGTGTTTTACTTGCTATATTGTATTTACTTCGCCACCATGGCCTTTTTTTGCCTTTACCTCCCTTATCTCACCTCATTTGCTCACATCGTATATAGACTTGTTTATACTGTATTATTGACTGTATGTTTGTTTTACTCCATGTGTCGTTGTATGTGTCGAACTGCTTTGCTTTATCTTGGCCAGGTCGCAATTGTAAATAAGAACTTGTTCTCAACTTGCCTACCTGGTTAAATAAAGGTGAAATAATAATTTATTTTTTTAAATAAGGCTGCGTGGGGTATGGGCAGCAATGCATCAGGCTACGTGGGGTATAGGCAGTAATGCATTAGGCTACGTGGGGTATAGGCAGCAATGCGTCAGGCTACGTGGGGTATAGGCAGCAATGCATCAGGCTACGTGGGGTATAGGCAGCAATACATTAGGCTACGTGGGGTATAGGCAGCAATGCATCAGGCTACGTGGGGTATAGGCAGCAATACATTAGGCTACGTGGGGTATAGGCAGCAATGTGTCAGGCTACGTGGGGTATAGGCAGCAATGCATCAGCCTGCGTGGGGTATAGGCAGCAATGCATCAGGCTACGTGGGGTATAGGCAGCAATGCATTAGGCTACGTGGGGTATAGGCATAGTATGCGGTGTGTGTGTGTGTGTCTCCTGGCGTGTTGAGAAAACACAGAAACCCACTAGCTCCAGAACTGGGCCGGCTGGGGTTATATGAACCAACATCAAGGGATACAGGGCCCCCTCGGATTGGACAGCTGTCAGCTGCACATAGAAACACAGGTTTCCAGAGTTAGTGAGACAGAGATGGGTCACCCAGGGAGTAACTGAATACACATGACCAATGAACAGCAGCACTGAGGAGCCTGAGACTGGAGGGGCCTGAGTCATGACACACTACAGCCCTGCTGCACCCAGAACAGAAGCATGACATGAGACTCCACTGACCTTTACCACAGAGACAGAGAGCTAGACAGTGAGATACAGAGACAGTGAGATACAGAGACAGTGAGATTCAGAGACAGTGAGATACAGAGACAGTGAGAGAGAACGTGGAAAAATAAGAGAACAAGAGCATAATAAAATGAACGAGAGAGTTAGTAACAATGTGATGTGGGAGATGACTGGTAGGCTTTAAGTCTAAATAGAGAGGATCCTCAGTGTTGGCTAAATGACATGGGTGGAGGGCTAAACATAGCCTACCGTCTATGAGTGGGCTTCAATTATTTTCTATTCTATTTCTGAAGTTGACGACTCTCCACAGATAGCAGTTTGCGGTAAGACGGACAGTGCTGGAATGCTCTTAGGCAACTCTGGGCTCAGGGCATTGTACTACTGGTTACTGGTCTGAACTCAGCCACACAATCCTGGCAAACAGACCCTGTCCATTCCACTATTTATAGCTTCAGGTCTGTACTCTTTAGCAGCCCCAGAGAGACAGACAGTGCTCTAATAGAAATCTATAAAAGAGAAAGGAGACAGGGACAGTGGGGTACACATGTTAGGATGTTGATCTGTTCATAACACCACTGCAGGGCAATAAAGCGAAGCTCACAAGCATGTCATGCCCAAGCATGTCTGTCCTCGAGCAAGGTGTGTGTGTGAGTGAGTTCTCAAACACAGCCCCAGACAGATCTCACAATCATGCCCTTATAAATAAGCACCTCTCACACAATGAGAGTGGTGTGTATTTAGAGACATACATACTCTGTTCTCTGCTCCTGTCCCTGAAACGGAGTTCACACACATACACACCAGACTGCAACACCACAATGCAGGGCATCGCATGAGATAAGAATTTGACATCATCACATCTCCCTGCCCATTCTGCCATTAAAAACTCAGATTTCTGATCAGTCACCCTAGTTTGCGCTAACCTAACCCATTATAAGATGAAAAACAAACACAGATATAGGGTCAGGACAATACCAGTATCGAGATACTCGTTGCTATTGTGGCAAGGAAACAAAACACAAGGCAGATTTGACTTATTCAGGAAAACATCCCTATTGTTGGAAACAAACATCATTATGTTGTCATCCAGAGTCACATTTATTTTCCAAGTTATAGAACACAATATGTTGCATACATCAACTTTAACAGACCAAAGAGTTTGGGCTGCTTCATGTTTTCCATGGAAACAATGTCACAATACTGATATCGTCACAGCCCTACACTGATCCAGGGTAGCCTACCTCAACACACAATGGCAACAAGTTACCTTGGAGGGGTGTTGTGTCTGATTAGTCTCCCTGTTACAAAAAGAGACACTTCCTTGTTGTCTGCCAGTGACTCACTGACTATGTGAGCAGGGGAAGCCCCAATCACAGATGTTACACAGTTTGGCCTGACCAGGAAAACAACACTTCCTCTCTTTTGGGTGTAAAGTTAAAAGAGAAGAAAGAAGAACACAGACGCCAGAGTGAGGTCCAGGTCCTAGTAGGAGCGCTGCTGATCTATGATCAGGTTCCCCCTGTCCATGTATGATTTATTATTAAGAATTAAACTGATCCTTAAATCAGTGCTCCCCAACCAACTCAGTGGCTTTGTGGTAAGAGTGTTCGCCCTGAGATTGGAAGGTTGGTAGTTTGATTGAGTTATACCAAAGACTGTAAAATGGGACCCAATGCGTCTACGCTTGGCACTCAGCGTTAAGGAGATAGATTGGGGGTAAGGCACTGCGATAGACTGGCATCCTGTCCAGGGGGTGTACCAAGACTCGTGCAAGGCTACCTATGCAAATCAGCACTCCTACTCTGAGACCCTTGATACATAAGGCCTCAGAACAAGCCTTATGGCTGTAGTAGGAGATATCACAAATGTGGAATGGTACATTGTACAAGTAAGACTACATGTATACACTAAACCCCAAATGAACCCTGATTAGAAGCCCCTGGCTTGAGTCCCAATTCTCCACCCTTCTCCCAAAGTGAGGACTTGAACACCCTTCATGTTTTAAACAGTGGAAACTCCCTCTAGCCAATGCTTTGACCATTCCAATGCTTTTAAATCCATGTTGGGAAGTGTGCTAGTAAGTGCACACTTTTGGAAAAGGGTGGAGAATTGGGACGCAATGCTGAATGTCCTGTTGCTGCCTCTGAGCATTGCATGATCGGTTCTTGAGGAGTGTTCAGATGTAGGGTTTTAGTGGATCATTGTGACAATTCAGGATTACCATTTGCTATCTTCCAGGAGGTGATAACATGGCTGCCATAAAATTATCTGTCATTTTGCTGAAATGGAAATGGCCAAACTTGTCATCTCTATGGTTCTACTCTCTGGCCTTAGTATAGACACAGGCCTGCATAGGGTGAATGTTAGCACTGTTTCTTCAGAATCTTATCATGGCAACGGAATGTAAAGACTAGGGTACAATTTTGCTACTAGGTCATCAGCCTATTAGCAAATGTCCTTCTACTGTAGTCCTGAGGTCGTTTTTTTCATTAGAAAAATATATCCGTTTCCATTTCCTTCTTTTGTTTCCTAAAATAAACATGTGTCGAGATGTATTTTGCAATTATGGCTGCCATCCCTACCATCTTATGTTAGTTCACAGTGGGACACCATATTTATAAATCCCTAAATCCTTAAAAGATTGGGTAAACTTCTGACTTGCACACAATCGACTTTAGAGGAGCGAAGTGTTTCCATAGCAACTATAGTTTGTAAACTTGGATTGTTTTTTTTCGCTGTGTCAGTCAGTCAACCTTGTCCTCCTTGGTGATGAAGCTGTGCATTGCTGCTGTTGATCTCACAATGACAGAATGGGGGCTATAGTGGGCCCTCTCTGTATGGCAAACACCATCCCCAGTGGGGATCAGAGTCAAGAACTCAATGTTGAGAGGCTCAAAACTGTGCTCAATGAATGTGTGTAGCCTAGATTCTCTCTACTTTGAGTCACTGACACCACCAGCAGTCAACCCTACCCAAAAAACCTTAGACCAAGGGGCATGCTTAAACAATGGCATTTGTTCCACTCTTACAGGCATTTTCCATGTTAAAGTGCCAACCGAGGGAGACACATAATGGGGGGAAATACTGGATTAAGTGACATCACAGATATGAGCAGCTTTCTAGTCACTTTCCTGTGGAAGCCCATGTGCTGTGCTGGCATGATGTTAAGGGCCCGGTCACCATAGAAACAAAATGAGTACAATGCCACTCCAACTTCCAGGTGACGAATGATAACGATGATGATGGATGGTACTTTAAATCCTATAGTTTGACAACCCTGTTTTTTAAGCTTTCAAATGATATCAAAAACGGGTCAGATATGCAAAATGGCCCAGTCAACTTTGAGAATCTCCATCTCCTGAATGTTTTGGCATTCAGGTCCAAAAAGTAACTCCCATTCCACTTCTCTCAAGGGAAGGTTTTGGGTCATCAGTATTTGGCCAAATGAGAAAGTCAAACTCCTATTTCTAAAATGCATCTTCTTAAAATCAGATTATAAACTTAAATCACACATTTTGACAGTGCCACTTGGCCATTTAGTGTGAACCAATGATTTATATTAGGTGCAAACCAAGGTTATGTTAATTTTAAAAAAGTGATTGAATTCATAAATCAGTTTTAAAGTGAAAATTAACTAGCTAGCGGTGACAGAAGATCGCTAGACACAGAACATTTGTGGAGATTAGTTGACTGAATTTAGACTGCATGAGATGACAGCGGGGTTATCGTTACTTCTGAAACCTGCCCCGCCCTTCTTTCATCAGTCACCGACGCAAGGGCTGTAGTCAGAGACAGATCTTGAGCCAACTAAACATATAGCCTAACAAAATACTCCCGACCCAATATGTTAGTTCCCTAGTTAGGGAGCTAGCTCGTAAGTAAGCAATTGGCTATTATGCTAGTAATAGTTTACTAGGACTAGGTAGCGGGCTATCTTAAACATTGCTAGTTAACTAAATCATTAGCTGACGTTAACGTTAGTAAGCTACCTAACTAACTAGGCAGCCTTCTACCAGGACCCATAACAAGTAACATTAACTAGTTAGATCTAACGTTAGCTAGCTACCGACCGTACTGTTATGTCAACCATAGTTCGTTAGCTAGCTAACGTTAACTTAGCTGTTTCATACCCCACCTTCCAGCTGGTTGAATAGTAGTGGCTAACGTTAGCTAAATAGCTTGCTTCTGGTAATGTTACATAGAAAAACTTTCGTACAGTTGCTGTAAAGTTTAAAATCCAAAGTTCCAAATGAACAAAATAGGTGTTAGATATAGCTGGACATGCTATCAGTTTACCTTGAAGAGTTCCGCTCCTCTTGAGAGACGCGAATAAATTAGCTGTATTTAGCTGGCTAACCTTTTACCAGTTTTTTTTCTTACCAGCAACAGGAGCCGCAGCATCAACGCACCCACCATCTCTTCCGGTATGCAAAATAAAAAACCTTCAAAATAATAGTTCTCATTTCAAGAAATTTCAAGAACCGCAAACAAAATTAATATATGGCAACTGATATTGTTTAGCAAAACGGCAGCCCTGCCACTTGTTTTGGTATACAGTTGAGGGATGGGGAAATGTGACCCCTCTCAAATTCAGAGTGCTCTGACACAGTCCGTGTTAGGTGTGGGAGTCTGTCTAATGCACACAGGTGACCCCTAAAAATAGAGATTTACACAAATCCCCCATTGTTTAATTGGATTTATTACATGCAGACATTTGAGGCACCAGGAATTATTAATACATTTAAAAACCAAAAACATTGCATGTTATAATTCCTATATTCAGTACATGTATATAAAAAATATATAATTGCAACAAAGAATGAGGGTAAAAGGATGACATGAAATGCATAACCAAATAGGGTCAAAAGTACATACGTTATTTTAATGTAACAGTGTATTGTGTACTAAATCCATCTGTAAGACAAAGGCAGCAGCACCATATTAGTATATATAAAACATGGTACAGTCTTCTATACAAAAAAGTCCACATCATTAAAGGCAAAACCTAATGGTGACTGTTAAAGTGATAATTCACCCAAATGACATATTGGTTTCCTTTGGGTGAACTATCCCTTTAACAACTCTGGGGACCACAGTGAGGTGGGGTGGGATGTATGGTACTGTATATAAGAAATGAATAAAGATATTCTATGGGTTATTACATCATGTTCACTTTCACACAATCAGATGGTTCAGTCTGTTGTAGCTCAGTACCCACTTCAGCTTTAGTCTCTTGTATGCCAACCGCTCGAGGTGACCACACACTGTGACCAGAATGGGATTATCTTAAACACACAGGCAGACCAAGGGTGTGCTGGTCAGTGTCTCAAATGGCACCCTATTCCCTATATAGTGCACTACTTTTAACCAGGGCCCATAGGTAATAGGGTGCCCTTTGGGACGCAACCTGGTTTCGAGGTCACCCCTCCAAGGTCACACCACAGGAAAATATTTGTTGGCATGGCAATGTCATCCACAACACAAAATTATAGGTACTTCAACGTTTGAAGAGCTGACCTCATCACTTTATATCCAGATATTTAACTGTGAAAGCATTTCTTTATCCCAAAGTTGAACTTATGAGTAACAACTCAAAAGTAAAGTTGTATAACCAAACATTGAACAAGTCTCTCAGTTTTATAAAAGTAATTCCAAAACATTGACTGTCCTATGCATACTGTAGCCTTATAGCCTACTCCAGTGGCTTGGAAAGCAAACGCTCCAAAGCTCACTTTCGTTTGTTGTTAGCATTGTCCATTACACTATGTTTTATACAGTCAACATATAGCAAATGCTTTTCGGGTCATGCATTTCAGAATAAAGAGGTGAAACCTGTCGGTTTTCAGACATGAACAGAATAATTACACAAGTCAATGTGTCTTAACCTAGCAAATTTTCTGCTTGAAAACATAAAAAACATTCAATTAAAACAATTCCACGACAATATATGTAAACATTATTCAAACAGGTGCATTGATTGAAATCCTCTAACAGTCATCTGAGAACGTCCCCCTCCCATTGCTATATAAAAGGTTGATAAATGCTATTATTTAGTGTATTATACAGAGCTTCTGATAAACGTGAGTGCGTGTGTGACCCTTTCTTTACAGACACACACGTGTCCTTGCTTGTGATGCATGGCAGGGTCCTCAGAGCTTACTGGGTCCTCTCCCTCCCTCCCTGTCATCCTTCCATCCCTCTGTTTGGGTCGTCCCTTGCCCCCGACCCCCTTTACCCCATGAATGACACAGGAAGAGCAACGACAGGTCACTGAGAGATCAGTGAAGGGACAGTGAGGCGTTGGACATTGCCACCTCACTTCCAGGTGGCGGCAGCTGGGCGAGGCCCGGTGCCCACCTTCGCCGTTCCCTTAGACCCCAGCGACTGGCCTGAGCGACTCCGTAGGTCGCGTTCTGCATTCTCGCTCAGCGCCTGCTCCTCATCGTACCTGAGGAAGGGAGAGATAGAGGGAGGGCAGCAGGGAGAGAGAGAGAGGCAGGGACGGAGGGGAAGACAGAGAGAGGCAGGGAGGGAGATAGTGGTGAGTGAGAGAGAGACGGAGGCAGGAAGGGAGGGGAAGAGAGAGAGAGACAGAGGATAGAGAGAGAGAGTACACTCTTAGAAAAAAGGCTTCCAAAAGGGTTCTTCGGCTGCCCCCATAGTAGAACCTTTTTTTGATTCCAGGTAGAACCTTTTTTGGTTCTAGGTAGAACTATTTTGTGTTCCAAGGGTTCTTCAAAGGGTTCTACTATGTGGATAGCCAAAGAACAGTTTTAGGTCCTAGATATCACCTTTTTTTCTAAGAGTGTATGTTTAAGACAGAGTACTGGTAAGAGCTACAGTGGGGTACGAAATGATTGACACCCTCGATAAAGATGATCAAAAATATAGATATTTGGCCACGCACACCAGTGGTGGGTTTGGCGTCGACATGAGAATGCATGAGCAGAAAATAACCCTGTACCTACTGTAAAGTTTGGTGGTGTATCTTATGGGGCTATTTTGCTTCCACTGGTCGTGGGGTCCTTGTTAATGTCAACGGCATCATGAACTTTACCCAGTATCAGGATATTATTGACAAAAACATGGTTGCCTCTGCCAGGAGGCCGAAACTTGGCCGCAAGTGGATCTTCAAGCAAGACAATAACCCTAAGCACACATCAAAATATACAAAGAAATTGTTAATTGGCCCCAAAATCAAAAGTAGAAACCTATTGAAAAGCTGTGGTTTGAATTGAAGAGGGCAGTCTATAAGCGCAGACGAAGCATATCAAGGATCTGGAAGGATTCTGTCAGTGGAGGCTGCTGAGGGGAGGACGGCTCATAATAACACCCGAACAGAATAAATAGAAACCATGTGTTTGATGGATTTGATACCATTTCACTCATTCTGCTCCAGCCATTACCAAGAGCTCGTTCTCCCCAATTATAGTGCCACCAACCTGCTGTGGATTGTGTATGTAGGAATGGTCTAAGATCCCTCCCAAAGTGTTCTCCAACTCATAAAATAAGTAAAGATGCCAGATATAGGAAGTATAAAGACAATATATTGATAACATCACAACACAAATGTAACTCTGAGGTAAAAGGCTGTGTGTTGTCATTCTGATCGGTCAGATAGCTAGCAACAATGACTAGAAGCTGCTATGCGGTGAATCGTAGATGGCTTGTTTCAGTTCATCTGATCCTAAATCAGTTCACGGTTAGAGGTATTTTCTCTAACCGTTAATCCTGGCTTGATGGACCAATAGTTTTAAAACGTCAAACCCTGCCCATCTGGCACTCCGGAATTAGATTTTTTGAAACAAATAGTGTTGTTTCTTTTTACCCTGGGCCACGTTCCGTAGTCAAATGCTGCAGATAGAAATGCCATGATTAGATCCGACTTGATTCCTTATTCTACATGTCAGAGAAGCATAGCATATTTCTATCTAAATATTCCAAAACGCTGCGTCCTGCTGAACACGCCCCAGGCCTGTTTTCTCCCTCGAGCGCTGTGATAGGAGGAGGGGGCTGTCACTCACAGGACTTGGTAGTTGCCCAGGGCCTCTCGGGGTGGGCTGCGGTTCCAGCGGCAGTCGGGAATGTCCCCGTTGGGTGTGACGATGTTGAGAGTGTCATTGATCAGATTGTACTTCAGGATCCGGTCATTGGCTGTGCTGGAGGTGAGCGACGGAGAAGCGTTGACCTGGAGGATAGACGCGGAATAGACACACACACACACACACACACACACACACACACACACACACACACAGCAGAGAGCACAGGTCAGGATAAGCATTAGTCATTATGTACACACGGGCCAGCATGGAAAGTTCTGTCCTGAGTATGAGTAGAGTACAAAGTACTGGAGACTAGTAACAGGCAGGAATGACCTCACTATTTCACTGTTTTCATTTCCTATCGGTCCCCATAGGAACTGGGAGCTGCTTATCAGGCAGGAAATGTACCACATGGACAATGTAATAGCAGCAGAGGTGGGTGTGGGTTGTAAATATACTGGCACACAGACACCCACATGGACAACTAAGAGAGAGAAAAATAGAGATCAATCCCAGAAAGACACACACACACACACACACACACACAGCTTGGTTGGAATCACTCCCTTGTTTCCCAGCCCTTGCAGACTGAGAGACTGCTGCAGGTTGGTTCCTCAGCTGTTATTCTACAATACACATTAATGAGGGCTTGGCATAGGCATGCCGGCTATTCTGCCCCGGGTGGCTGTACCAGAGGATCTCACAGCGGATCAGCACTGCTACACACAGAGACACTTAGTGAATATGGGACCAGGGAAACTTAAACAATCTACCAAAATAGATCCGTTTTTATTCCTGTTCAAGTCAAAAGTTGAATTCCTCTAGGACCCTCTGAGAATGTTTGACTTCATGTACTCAGCCAGACATTCACAGTGAGAAACCAATAGAAAGTAAACAACTCAGTATGCAAACAATGGCAGATAGAGAAGATTGAAGGAGTTTACAAAGTCATATCAACAGACAATTGTTTCATTGTGACATTCCTAAATCCTAAAAACATACATAACTGCTGGTGAACCAGAGTACTGTTTGTTTCCTGTACATTGCCGTGAGCAGGTTTTAGTCAAACACCTCAGACACAAACACACACCTCAGACACAAACACACACACACACATATACAAACACTCACACACACAGAGAGAGAGAAAAGTCAACCCTAAGGACATTAAACTTGATAGACAGAGAAAGGAACGCAGCACTGGTTTCCCTTCACAAACAATGCAGAACAAAGAAAACATTTTGACACAAGGTCATCTTAGTAGGAACAAGAATTAGTGAGCAAAAGTATAGTGTGTTCACAATAAGAGAGACTTTTTTACTTCACGTTATTTTTGCCTATGTCATGTAATTACAGTGTGTGTGTGGGTGGGCGCCTCACCTCAATGAGCCATGGCTTCAGCTTGTCATCGATGATGATGTCATATCCATAACACTCAAAGCAATGTTTATCATTGTTCATGACGGGCTGTGAAGTGAGAGAGAGGGAGAGGGAGGGTTTAGAGGGGAAAGGGAAGTTAGTGCGTTGAGTGTGTGGGACAGGAGTGAAAAAGGGAAGACCAGCTGCAACACAGCAGGGATAAAATGGGGAACACGTTTTTGTTTCAGTATGTGTGTGTGACCACTCACAGCGACAGCCTTTAGGGACTGCACCATGATCCAGTGGATCTGGTCAAACAGTCGGCTGGTCACCTCCTTCCCCCTGGTGCTCTCCAGGTACAGACGCAGGTTACTGACCGTCCACTTCCCACCGTGGACATGGTTATAGTCATCCTGCAACGTGTATAGATGTATTGTACACACGTAGAAATATATACACACAGAAACTCATATATTTATGTAGGAGACATTTCTGCCTGTTTTAGGCCCATTTGGTGTGTTGTGTATGTGTTATCTGTCTTGAAAACACACACACACACACACACACTTACCCCATGTCTCTGAATGGCCACATTGGTCAGGTGCACAAACATGTTGTCCAGTTCACTAGTGCTGGGGGTGTACTTCACTGTGCAAAACCGGCAGAAACCCAGTTTATACCTGGAAGCAACACAAAGGTCCAAATGGTCAAATACTAATCTGATCAAATGCTGAAGTTATCATTTATCCTAGTGGCAATATCCTTTAATGTTTTACAGAATTATGAAAACGTATATGCATACTGCACTGTTTATAATGATGTATTTGCATTATATGTAAAATACTGTCTATGTTTCTGTTAGTATAGGGACAATTAAGTTATTATCTATCTATTACCTATCACCTATCCAGTCATTTCAGAGCGGTAGGACTTGAGGGAAATGAACCCGGGCTGTAGGCTTTAGGTTAATCATAAACCTACATGTAACACTTGAGAGGTCGATAGGTGGTAACCAACACATAGAGACGCAGGTCAAACTTCTTGCCTCCGATCAGCAGTGGGTTGTCGATGTACAGAGAGATGACATAGGCCTCCTTGCCACTTGAGGCCGCTACAAACCTAGCAAACACAAAGGAAACAGAGCATCAGTCATTTATCTATGGACATCTAATCTATGGACAACGTTGTTGAGAACAGCAGATTCCAGAGTAGTGGGGTAATACTACCTTGATGACATAAGACTGACTGTGAACAATGCAAATGCAAGCAAAGACTCACCTTTGGCAGCCACACACAGGACATGTTTATCAGTAGTTAGTAGAGGTGTGTGTGTGTGTGTGTGTGTGTGTGTGTGTGTGTGTGTGTGTGTGTGTGTGTGTGTGTGTGTGTGTGTGTGTGTGTGTGTGTGTGTCAGCACTCACGTGGAGGTACGGCTGTCTCGAGACCACTTCTTGATCTGGGAAAGTTTGTTGATGAGGAAAATGCCTTTTCCCTGAGCCTTCCCACACGGCTTCATTATCCACGTGCTGGAAGGACTCTTACGGAACTCCTCCACAAACAGATTATAATCCGCCGGAAGCATGAACGTCACCGGCACAAAGTCTGGGTCACAACCAGACAGGGAGAGAGGGAGTATAAAAACGCAGAGAAATAAGAAAGGACAGTATTGATGACATTTGTTTAACAGCACAAAATAATGAGTGAGTTTAGCTCTGTTATAGCCCAAGGCCACTTCTAGTCAGAGCCCCTTGTAGCAGGTGCAACTGAAATTGAAATGTATCTTACATCCACATTTATTTACATATACAGTAAGTAAGCAGTGTGCGTGTACGCGAAAGCTCATAACTGCCACCTAAATAAAGGTATTTCCCGTTTTCGTCTTTCTCGGCCAGCGGGCTTCCCTCCTTCTCCATATCTTTGCGGTAGCGTTTGATGTTCTTGATCATCAGGTCCTTCCTGGTCAGCTCGTAGTGGTTGGGGAAGTGGTTGACCATCTGCTCGTCCGAGAGACGGTAACCCGTGTCCACACTGAACACGTTCCGGATGGTCTGGACGCTCATCCTATAGGGAGGCATAGACGGATCATAAACAGAGTTTCTCCAAGACTGATGGAGATTCGCGGGGGGTAGTCAGTCAGGGATGGGATTTTTGTGATTAATCAGGAATTTCTGTTTTTCTGAATGACATTATCTGTTATTTACAGTTACACACCCTTGCAATTTGTCTAATTTACCCCTGAACGAATATCGAAATAATTGTTTTAAACCGTTTTTTTATGTTGTCCTGGGCTGTGTTCAGTAGGCACAAATAATAGAAAACTTTAAAAAAAGAAGGTGAGTGTTTTTATTGGACAAGACCAAGTAGTAACGCCTGTTTCAAAGCATTCTTCTCTCCCGTTTTGTGCCCACTGAACACGACCCTGATCTCTGTATGTGCTACACTGGTATTCATAAGCACCCACTGTGTATTGTCACTCAGAGAAAGCTCCATAGCTCTAATGAAAGCCTACCAGTAGAAGTTCCAGTCCTCGTTCTCTGTGACCTGAGTCCATCCTCTCTTCTCAAAGTTGTTGATGAGTACGGACTTCTCAATGTCGGTCACCCATTTCACCTTATTAGCCATGGTTCCTCCTAGTATCTCTCTCTCTCTCTCTCACACACACAAACACACACACACACACAGAGAGAAACACACACCAATGCAAGCACAAACACACACGCACAGATGAGCTTAGCACGTGTAATAAACATAGGTATAACTAACGTTAATAGTCTATTGTTTTGCCCATGATGAGCCACTGCAGTTAGCTATCTCGCAAAAACACTGAATTAATGTGCTATATTCACAACTATCTTTTGGTAGCATTTTGGTGTCCTGTAAAGCATTGGACACAATCGCGTTATGTCAGCTAGCTAAGTATCTATGTATCCTTCCACACCAAATAACAGTTTTAGTTAGCTACCTGGAAATCGATCTTCTAATCTTCTTGTCAGACCACCGGTCACCAGCCCCAGCTAGCTGGATCCACCCTGCCTGAGACACCTGCAAAGGATAATGATTTTCATCCAATCGTGATGTCTGGTTCAATCGCCTTCAAGGGGAATTTAATGCAAATTATAAAGGAGAAATCCTCAATTTATTGACTTCACCCATGTAATCTGCTAAAAGGGTGGATGATAGTTATCTCTTATCTTGATTTATCGATCCATCCCAGTCAGCTGGAAGATGAATACCGTGCTCTTCCGGGTGAATAACCTAGCAACCGACGACGCGTCGAACTGTCAAATATTCCCCGCTATGTTCCACCACAGGGTGGCGCTAAATGCACATGGTCCAATTTTTAGCATGCAGAGACATTTTGCGCTTCATGATGCCCTCTAGTGGTTGTTGAGAGAAACACTCCTCAAGGATCTTCCTGGTGTAACTGCCATAGGCGTGGCTGTTGAAATGATAATTGTGGCAGTTACCTGAAAACAACAAGATTAAAGGACGCTGCTGTAAGTAGGAACATTATAAACAACTGTGAAATGTTCAAAATATTTTTATATTTAGGATATTGTTCTATAATGCCCATATCATTTGCGTTACAGGGCGGCGTCTACTTTAATCTACAAAATAGGTAAGTTTTACATTTTTGTTATTCTACAATGCACCTGTTCCTTTGTCGTCAGACAAGGAACATTGTGTCAACAGATATTGACTGCAGTACTGCTCTTCCATAGATGTGAAACTCGATGACAAAATATGAATAATGATGGGATCATTATCATTGTTTAAATATTTTACATTCAAATGGGGAAAATTATACTGTGTTTCTTGCTTTGTGTGAACTTCAAATCGACCTTCGGTTTGTTTGGTGAAGAGGATGACATCACCTTGTCTTGACAAACCCCTATCAAACATTACTATCCACAAATAATATTTTACCCCAATTGTTATGATTTGATCATGCTGTAGAGCTAAGGCATATATTATGTTATTAGCCTTAGTACTATTATTCATTAAATAGTTAAATAATTCATAGCATCTTTATTACCTATATTTTATATTGTATATATTTTTATTTGGTAATTATTTTGCCGCTTTCCATGTTGTCTGTTGTCTGTAGCTTGTGAGGTATGGAAACACTTTGTTGCTTTTATGAATTTTGTCTTGCTGCTTTTTGTTCTATGTTGCTCTGTCTGTATGCTATGTCTTGCTTGTCCTATGTTGCTCTGCGTGTGCTCACTGTTCAATGATTGTCTATATTGTAATTGTTTTTAATAACCTGCCCAGGGACTGCGGTTGAAAATTAGCCGGCTGGCTAAAACCGAAACTTTTACTGAAACGTTGATAAATGTGTACTGTCCCTGTAAAAAATAAAACAAACTCAAACTCCATAAACTCAAGACTAATGACAAATCCATCCTTTCATTGGATTGGCTTGAGACATTACATTTGTAAAGACATTATGTAACTTTACAAAATCAAATGTATATTTTAAGATGACAAAACAAGGAAGCAATTGTTTTGCGATGGTAGCCGTTTGGTTGATTTGAGTAATGTAAATTCACCATTTGCATTGTGACTACCTCTCCAACAGCACGTGACCAGAGGGACAGAACAGCTTAGGGACAGGTGAGCAAAGGGACAGAACAGCTTAGGGACAGGTGAGCAGAGGGACAGAACAGCTTAGGGACAGGTGAGCAGAGGGACAGAACAGCTTAGGGACAGGTGAGCAGAGGGACAGAACAGCTTAGGGACAGGCGAGCAGAGGGACAGAACAGCTTAGGGACAGGTGAGCAGAGGGACAGGTGAGCAGAGGGACAGAACAGCTTAGGGACAGGTGAGCAGAGGGACAGAACAGCGTCGGGACAGGTGAGCAGAGGGACAGAACAGCTTAGGGACAGGCGAGCAGAGGGACAGAACAGCTTAGGGACAGGTGAGCAGAGGGACAGAACAGCTTAGGGACAGGCGAGCAGAGGGACAGAACAGCTTAGGGACAGGCGAGCAGAGGGACAGAACAGCTTAGGGACAGGTGAGCAGAGGGACAGGTGTGCAGAGGGACAGAACAGCTTAGGGACAGGTGAGCAGAGGGACAGAACAGCTTAGGGACAGGTGAGCAGAGGGACAGAACAGCGTCGGGACAGGTAGGCAGAGGGACAGAACAGCTTAGGGACAGGTGAGCAGAGCCAGGGGTGTGTTCAACACTAAACTCTTGTGTTTCACATCGAGATGCCTAGTAAAAACTGACATGACATGCATTAATGTAGGTCACACACACACATACGTGTGTTTATTTTCTGTATCACACACACACACACTGTATCTTGAAACCTCATTGAGCCCATCCTGTGCAGTGAATCCTGAAGATGACATATTTTCAGGATGAGGAAAGTTTGTGTCCACTGACCTGAATAATCTCCCCGGCAACACACTTCTGATCACATGACTCAATATTTACACAGGTAGATAATTATGGGCGTTACATTTATTATGACCATAGTCACACACACACAGCTAGGTGCACTGACTCACCTGTTAGCACACACAAAACTGTTGTCCTGACATGGCTTCCACATGATTTATGTGTGACACCCTGAAATTCATAACATGTGTGTGGCAAACTATTTTCTTTATCAGAAAACAAAATGGTGGAGCACAGAAGAGAGCGACGCCGTGCCATTTCCCTCAGGGCTGGACCTAGTGAGGTGGACAACGTCACCCTGTCTGATGTGAATCTCAGGTAGAAGCTACGTCACCCCAGTCCTGACCTCTTGATCAGTTTACACAGACGATACGAGATAAGAAATTGTTGCATTTCACTCAAACTCTGTCAAATCCAATTTTATTGGTCACATACACATTTAGCTGATGTTATCTCTTATGTCATATAGACATTCAAAGGAGGTATTCGAACCCTCGTTTTTTCCTCCATTGAAGTAGTCACTAATTTGAGATGATGGGTGAAAGCAAAATGGTTGAAACTGGACACTTTGTTGCTACCCAATCACTGATTACCTCAAGGAATAAAGAACGCGTTTCTAATGTTTTGTGAACATCATTTCTGTACATCCCTCCTTTAGGATCCATGCCAGGGCTGCCCGGGCTACGGGTCGTCAGCTGGCAGAGATGGGTGACAGACTGGACCGTGAATGGGCAGAGAGACTCCCTAATCAGTGGCCTGTGCCACAAACTCTCCATGTGACAAGTCCTGCCCATGCCCTGACTAGAAGCATCTACAGGTGAGAGGGCTCAAAGACCAGGATGCATTGTGCCAAACAACTAGTAAATCAGTGCTTATTTTGCACATAAGAAATATTTAACACTCAAATAATGAAGATAATATGGTTAACAAAGATCTCATGTAACTCATTATCAGGGGGATACAAGGACAGCTTTGGGGAGTGAAGAATTTGCCCGGCGTGGCCAAAGCCTGGTTGTCCTCCTCTGTCCACAGGCAGGCTACACAGAGAGCAGAGGCTTGGGTAGCCTGGGTAAGAGCCACTAGCACACTTCCTATACCTACAGTATATACTTTTCCTCATGTGCATTGGGGGTAGGGGCCATGGGTAGATTTGGGATTGGGGATAAGTCTCTTACTACTACTCATGTGTTGTCCCTTGCCCTTACACAGGTTTCCAGTATTGAACCTCCTAACTACCCTGGTTGGGCCAAAGCGACGCTTGCCACTGTGGCACTGGTGGCCACGGCAACCATTTGCACTGCATTGTGGAAGGAGTAGAAAGGCTAACCATTGCACTGAGGGGTCCTTGAGCTGGACTTCTGGCTACAATGTTCTGTGTTAGACAATTTCCTAATTGAGTGAGATTTTTAAGCAATTTTTACTATAGACTTTAATTTAAGAAATAAATAAATACAGTGTGTTATTGAATTGATTGTGCTGGATCACGGTTTTTATACTCTTATCAACTAATGCATGTTTTAAAGACTGTTGCTGGTCTGCAGTATTTATGAGGATTGGGCCTGTTACTGGTTAGACATTTAATTGCCACAACTATCTTATGTAGCTTATAACACCATTAAATGGAAGTTGGAAAAATATTTTTTAATGACTTGAGGAAAAAATTAAACTTGAGAAAAACCAAACTGACTTGACTCATAAATACCAGGTATTTATTTATTGGTGCAAGGTCACTTGAATGAGTTCATATGGACAGAGTCATTTCTGTCACATTGAAGGAAGTATACTGTAGGTAATGTATGTGTGTCGGTCTTTAGTAATGATTTACTCATTTTGGGTGTCATGACGTGGCCCTCTTCGGATATAGCAAGCACCAACTCTCTCTCACCACCTCTCTCTTCCCCCTACACCCAGGCTCTGTTATCTCAGATTGTAAATTCCTGGAGGACTCTCTCCCTCATGCAGTATAGAGAGAAAAGGTCACAGTAGAACAAAGGAACTTCTTCTACCTCACAGAACTTGAGAACTAAACAATATCCATGTTTTGTGGAGAATACAGCTACGACCAGTCCATTTTGTTAGTTTGTGATCTCATTGAGAGACAATACAGCCACATGACCATAACCTTGCTTATACAAGAGTCTCTGTTATGAGATTTGCATCTAATGATTGTTTAAAATGAATGAGTAAAGATTAAACAATTTGTGAAATCATGTAATGTGATTTTAAACTGTTTAATGAAAGAGAATCCAATTCCTTTTAAAGTTATCTAAGTCACTGGCCCGCCCCATGAGCACAGACAGTGATCTGGCATTATAGGACAGCCTTTTCTGCTGTTCCGAATAAAACCTCCACCTAGAGAAGCCCACTTCAGACCAAGCGTACCACGATTACCTTAGAGGGCTAAGGTTTGAGACGGACGATTCCAACAGAGATCATGACGACACACTGAGCGTAAATATATATACTGATTGCAATTATTCCTGAATGAGTGAGCGTTCATGTGCAAAGGATTAGCATTTCAATTATTATAATTATCAACTGTGTAGTGTCTTTTCTCTTTCCCGGCCTTCTCAGCCACACCCACTTCCTCTTGTTTACCAAGCCATCATACCGGGTTTAGCCCACATCCTCTATCTACTGTTTGTTTTATGCATTTCTGTGATTATTTAGTTAGTAAATAAATTATTAAGCCAATTGATGTATGGATGATTTATAGTAAAGGCTGGGATCGTGCAGATAACCAACGATTTACGACTTTTGGAATGAGACTAACGTGAGGTAAAGAATGATTCATTAATTAGAAGACTAATTGATCAGATATTAAAATATCGGAAAAGTTATTAGGAAAATTCTAATTTTGTAATCTGAAGATTTTCCTTGGTTACTTCCTAGTTAATTACATTTACATGATTAGTTTAATCACATAATAATAATTACAGAGAATTTATTTGATAAAAGTCTTCACTTTAATGATGCCAAAGACAAGACATGGGTGATTGTCAATGGGTGTATACTGTACAGTATGTAGACTGTACTGTATTGATACGAGTCTCTCCACAAATCCATGAGTCCCGTCTTACTCCTCAGACCATAATCCTCTCAGTCATCGTGGGTGGTGACGTCCACGTGTGTGTAGCTCTTGTAGGCTTTCATGTTGCACTTCTGCAGCGTGGCCCCCAGCTGCTTCCCGGGGCCCACCTCGTAGGTGTGGGGGAAGCTCTGACCCTGGGTCCTCTCAAACACCTCGTGGAGGGTCTGCTCCCACTTAACTGGTGACACCAGCTGCTTGGCCAGCTGCCTGCGCACGTGGCCCTCATGCATGTAGCGCTTGGCGTCCACGTTTGAGTACACGTTGATCTCGGGCCGACGTACCTAAGTTGGGATGGGCAGAGAGACGGGTTTGGTAAAGGATTTTTCCACGCCTTTACATTTATTTTGGCATTTATTTTGGGAAACTGTAAATGTTTTTAAACAGACTTATACAATTAACAATCTGTCTGTGGCCCATGTTAGGAATCAAATCTTGTAAACTCCACCATACTTCAACCAACACGACTGGAGATATTCTATACTTGACGTATGCTGTGTACTGTAACGTCCTGGCTGCACAGTACATTGACCAACTGGAAATTGAAAATATATTATTGACTGATTGATGAAGTTCCGTACCTCCACCTGTCTGAGGACATCTCTGAGGGGCTCGGTGGCAGACTCCATCAGCGCCGTGTGGAAAGCCCCACTCACCGGGAGCGGCCGCGCACGCAGGAAGTGAAGTTTCCTCGAGTTCTGTTGTAGGAAGTCCAGTGCCTGAGGGAGGGAGGACAGGAGGAAGTGTCTGTGACTCATTCCCAATGTCAATTCCACCCCTAGCCCCTTCCCCTAACCCATTTAGGTATATCTGAGAAGTAGGCCTATTGCCTGCTTGACTCTGATCTCAAATACATGTGAGGTACGTAAATCCAGGATGTTGTGGCCCAAGAGAGTGACCCAACTTCAAAGAATAATGACTCCCCATCCATCCACTACCTCTTTGTGGCCAGCGATGACTCTCCCGTCGGGGAAAAGGTAGTTGGCCACGCTGCAGACGGGCTCCTTGATGCCCAGGCTAAGGCAGTGCTCCCTGGCTTGCAAACAGGCATGTTTGTACTTAGCCTGGGGCCGTCCCATTACCGACAGCATGCCGCTAGGGATCAGCTCTGACGCGGTCTGCATGGCCTCTGCCCGCACCTTCACCGCATACAGGGCTGTAGGATGAAAGAGAAAACTATGGCGACTTAGAATTGTTTACCGTCTGTTCATAATTAAGTGTAGCACAGCATTGGATAGACTGTTGAGGCTCACCTTCTGTGAAATCCATGGCACCAGAAAACACCAGGGCTGCAAACTCTCCCACACTAAATCCTGCAGCAGCCACACAATTCTCAATGGCCTTGAGATGGATGAGGTCGCATATGATGGATGACAAGATGTGCGATGAGTTTTGTTTGTGGAGAAATAAAATAATATAATTAGTATAAAACATCAGGGTGTCTTAGGCTGTATAGTTAAACATATTTAATGTATACTTTGCCATTAAATGCACACTTGTAACTATTTAAATAAGATGCAACTCACACAGCATCGGCGCATAAGCGGCTACAGACATGGCAACTACTATGTGGCTTACCGCTGGGTTTTCGTGGTTCAGCCTCTCCACAGCTGCCAGTGAAGTGACAAACACTGCGGGCTGACAGTGGACTGTCTTCATCAATTCCTCCTCTGGTCCATCTAGGCACATAGACAGCAAGTCGTAGCCCAGTATCTTCTGCGCGACGGCAAACATGTCCTTGACGTTTCTGTATTTCAGAAGCCCGCGACCCATACCCACGAACTGACTCCCCTGCCCGGGGAAGAGCAGCACAGAACTCTCGCTCGGTTTCCTTTTGGGTCTCCGTTGCTCTTCCTCCGTGGGCTCATTCTCAATGAGTTGGTCTTTGGTCTCGGGTGATGTTTGTGTCCCGTTCTGTGAGCCATACTGATGGGGGTTGTTTGACACTTTCCTGCACAAGAAGGGAAATGACCTAAGCTCCGTTATTGAAGATGTCCTCATTTTGAGGAGAGTAGCGCCTCTCATGTTGACTGATACACCTTTTCGCAGGACAACCTTAATGTGCATAATATTGCCACATGCAATCCCTAAATTTGGTGTCCCCTGAAGCGGTTCGTAAGTTATAAGTTTACGGTACTCATATTATACACTCCCTGAGACTATCAATCGACGCAGGGCGCAGCCATATTGTTTCGGAAAGAAAAGTCGCTTTCAAATGACGTAGAACGACGGTCAGTGTTTGGGCGCGTTGCAGATTCACAAGATATCACAACACGCCAAAAATACTCACATTGAAATAGCAATCTTTAGTTAGAAATATTGCACGTGATTGTTTGAATATTTTTTCATTGCTTGGTAGGCCTACTTACCTACACAAACATGTTCAACTTCTGTTCAAGTTCAACTTCGAAAAAACATCAACCTCGATATACTGTATAATACTATGTGACATATGGACATTATTAAGACATGTATTTGGATATATTTGAAATACTAGTACATATTACATATGCATTTGAAATATATGTCAATATATTAGGCATATGTGAGCCACAGATTTAAGACGTTACTTCAAATAGATTGCATTTCAAGAATAAAAGAGAAAAACAATTATTAAATGTGCTGTGCTGAATATTAGGCCTATTTCAAAAGGGGACTGAACATATTTGCCTGTCCCGATTCTTCCTGACATGACACTTTTCCTTTCCTGACAAAAAATGGCATACATGGGTTTGTTAGACTGCCTTGTATCAAATGGAGAAGAGAGCAATCACGTTCACACACTACATACTAGTACGCACACTTCTTTTGTACAGAAATTCAAACCTGTCGTTTATTCTCTGTATTGTATCATTTACAATGACTGTTGTCCCCTAGCAAGATGGAAATCTGAACAGTCAGTTGGTTAATGAGGTGTTTCTCAGTTCTTGAAGTAGTGTATAGGCTACTGGGTCCACCTGCCAAGAATCATAGTCCTCATCATGGGACATGTTCGTACAGAACGGAAGATTTTTTGTGAAGGAAGAAACAAAAATTTGCATTCTTATTGCACAGGTAGTATCTCCTCGATCAAAGCACTTTCTAAAGGAAGACAAATTCCCTTCAATTTATTTTTTACAGATCCTACTCATCTCCTAGTCAGCACTACCATTGGTAAAGGTCAGGTTCCTCCCCGACTACATTCCAGATCTTCAAAGCCTGGATTGGTATTTAACACATCAGCTAAGCACCTCAATTGATGTAGAAATCTGATGCCCGACTACACAGTCGACGAAGTGGCACGCAACCATTGATTGATGCAATGCAACACCTGTACATCTAGTCGGGCAGGAACTCAGCCAGACTGTTGACCGCCTAAAACAACTGGGAATGTTCGACATTGCAGCCAACAGTGCAGACGACTGCCGAATGACTGATCTGCAAAGATCCTTGCGTCATAAATAAACTACAATATTATTTGTAGATCAGTCAGTCAGTCACAATTTACCCATGACACATCACGATCCCCCAGGCTCTGACAGGGTGAAAGCCTCCACCTGTTCCTGTAGTCCTTTCTCTTCTGTAGCCGATCGGCTCTCAAGTATTTGCTGAGTTTCTTGATTGGCTCTTGGTTGGAGTTTAGCGATAAACTCACTGCTGGCTAACGCCCCCTCCTGTTTCGAGCAGGTGATTTTCACTGGCAACGATGATAACTTGTCTGTAGCAAAAGATATGGCATACCATATTTAGTATATTTTATTGACGGTCCATCAACTCTGATTTCTTATTGTAGTATTTTTTTTATTTATTACAACAGAGAGAGAGAGAGACATGGCAGAGCATTACCCCCAGGTGCGATGGGTTTCATTAGGCGGTTGAGCTGAACGTTCCAGTGTCGGACATGGATGCTGGCTTTACGAAGCTTCTCCTGAACTTCCTACAGACCCAGAGAGAAGGAAACAAGGACATGAGAACACAGTTAAAGCTGATGTCAGTTACACTTTGTTTTACCATCTATCATTTACTAGCTGTTATTGACTTATAGGTGCCCTTATGCAACAATTCCACCTGCAAATAATTATATAAAGCTTTTTCACTGTGGAAATTATGTCTGCCTAAAGTCCACAGGAGCAAGATTCCCACCTAAAAAGATCCTGAACAATAGCCTTATCCTGCTCTCCCCTCACCTCCTGCCACCTCTTCTCCTCTACCTCTCATCTCCCTCACCTCCAGGTGTTGGTGACTCCTCTCTCGGGTCTCTCGGAGGCTCTGGAGCTCCTGGGAGGCGTAGTGGAGGGCAGAGGGGGCTGGCCGCTCTTCCTTCACTCTGTTTGGGGCCTCCTCCCTGGGGCTGAAGTGGCGGGGTGCCTCCTGCTGCTCCTGGAGGAGCAGACACTGCCTGCTCTTCTCCTCCTCTGCCTGCAGTACCCTGGGAAAGGAGAGGAAGGAGGACAACGGTAGAGAGACAGTAGAAATGGAGACAAGGATAGATAGGAGAGGATGAGGGATATAAGGACACAGAAGACAATTATACTGCAATAGACAGGGACGTTTGGTGATCTGATCTGTGTCTTTAGTCTTGCAGCCATGTGTGTGTGTCTGTGTGTGTGTAAAATAGCGTGTGTGTGCCTGACTCTCTCTTCCATGTGGGCCTGTATCTCCGTGTTGAGATAAGTTTGTGTAGGCGTGTTACCCTTCTAGCTCCAGCCTGACTCTCTCCTCCTCCATGTGGGCCTGTATCTCTGTGTTGAGAGCAGCCTCCAGTTTCTGCTGGGTCAGCTCCAGCTCCTGGATCCTCTTCCTCTGCTGCTCGGCCTCCTTTTCCTTCTCTGCCATCTCAGCCTGCATGCTCTCCCGCAACTGGGGAACACACGCAGGCAGGCAATCAGGCACGTACGTATACATGTACACCGGCTGCATTCTCTCTCACACACACTAATCATTTATCTGGGGAACCTACACAGGTGCACTAATTAACCTCATTCTTCAGTACATTATCTTACCTTCTCTGCCTCGTCTAGCTGTCTCTCCAACTCTCTCTGGACCTCCTTCTGTTGCTCCCTCTCTTTCTCCTCCTCCTCCCTGCGCCGTGCCTCCACCTCTCGCTGGTGCTGTGGGATACAAATACATGTTAGGTACTGTATGCATTACCCCCGCTTTCCTATCTCTCCTCTTTAATGTCGCACTCTCTCTCCCTCCTGCTCACCTGAATAATACTCTCTATCTCCTGTCCTTGCCGTTCCTTTTCCTTCTCCAGGTCTTGAATGGTATGCTCTTCTGATTGGTTGCCGCGGCTGCTGCTGGCGCTCAGGCTGCGCTCCCGTTGACTCTGCTCGCGCTGGACCTGCCTCTTCAGCTTTAGTTCCTGGTGGAGGGAGGACTTGCGCTCACCCTGGAGACGGACGGCAGTCTGCAAGGCTGGGGAGAGAGAGGACAGACACACACAGGAGAATAAAAAAAAAGTGATGTTCCTTCCCTAATGCTTTTCAACCGAGGGGTCTCCCAAATGTTTAAACCATTAGGTTAACAGGATATCCTCTTGGTCCGGGGACAACAATTAGGCTTGTGTCTCAGGCAGGGCGTTACACTTGTTCACATCCCCTCACCTTGGGTCCATTCCACCCTCTGTCTCTGGTCAGCGGCACTCATCTCATAGGTCTTGCTGGTGGTCTTCACACAAAAGAGACAACGCTTCCCATCCCTGTCTGGAATAGCCTAAGACAAAGAATGGACATCTGGTGGTTGACTACCAGGGTGACATTGACTTATCAAGACTCAGCTAATCGCAAACCATAAATGATCAGTATTTGCATCAGGCTCGCAATAAGTAACCCTCATTGACTCTTGTTGTAATCCACATCCTAGTTCAAAATATAGGCCCGGTGGTACATTTCTAGACAAGTTTGTATCTATACCAATTCAAGCTAACCCTATGGTATTTTCAAATAAGGGGTTACCAACTGAGCATATGTGCCGATATTAGAGTCTGATATGAAATCCTGCAGCTGTGGTGTTGGACTGATTCATGTAAATGCCAGAAGTTTGATCTTGAACTCTGACCTCTCAAACCAATGTGGACATTCTGGTAATATCTGAAACTGCAAAAATGGAAGAGGGAAAGAGTAAAGAACTTGGTCAGCCCTGCATTAAAGACCAAAAGTGGTTAAAGAAAATTATGATAAATAAAAAAAGTATACCAGTTTCATTTAAGGAGCAAAAATGGACAGCTGTGCCATATAGATGGGAAGAGATTTTCAATAAACCAATTCCATGGCACATGGTTTATGAAGTGATACACAAAACAACGCCGGATTCAAAACGTAAAATTGTTCCATTTAAATTATTATACAAAATTCTTGCAACCAATTATATATATATATAAATAAATAAATAACATGTACACACACACACACACATATATATAGGGGATAAAACCATCCCAGCGCTGCAGATATTGCTGCGAAAAGACAATCATTAGATCATTTGTTTTGGTACTGTCCATATGTGGCTTGTTTTTGGTCACCGGTTCAGGAATGGCTGAAGAATTGCAACATTTACTTGGAGCTAACTCTGCAAATAGCACTGCTGGGTGATTTGAAAAGTCATAGACAATGAATTAATATAATAATTTTAGCAAAAAAAATGTCTTTAATTTACGATCTGTAGAAACTATGAGAATAGAAAGGTTCAGAACTTTTGTGAAACATAGCACAGTTGAAAAATATATGGCTAATAGGAATCAAAACTGGATGGTGTTCAGAGATAGATGGGAGGGGTTGAGGGAAACTTGGCTAAATAGGACTGTGCCGGATACTGATGCATCTCTAGCTGGTTATAATGTTTTGGATCTGACAGAGGTGGAGATGTCGCCATATTTACAAAGGACAACTTAAATGTTTCTGTATCTCTCACTACCTCTGTCCCTAAGACATTTGAATGTCTAGTCCTAAATGTGGCCCTTGGTGATAATGCCCAATTTATGCTAGTTAGAATTTATAGTCCTAATCAGAATAGAAAGAGGAGTGGGAGGCCCCGGTGCACAACTGAGCAAGGAGACAAGTACAGTAGAGTGTCTAGTTTGAGAAACAGATGCCTCACAAGTCTGCAACTGGCAACTTCAATAAACAGTACCCGCAAAACACCAGTCTCAACTTCAACAGTGAAGGAGAGACTCCGGGATGCTGGCCTTGTAACCAACTTCAGTGCCTAGAACGCTGAACTACAGTCAGGTCAAGACCCTGGTAAGGATGACGAGCACACAGATGAGCATCCCAGAGACCGTTTCTGATAGTTTGTGCAGAAATTCTTCAGTTGTGCAATCCCACAGTTTCATCAAGTGTCTGGGTGGCTGGTCTCAGACGATCCCGCAGGTCAAGGTCCCTGGATGTGGAGGTCCTGGGCTGGCGTGGTTACATGTGGTCTGCGGTTGTGAGGCCGGTTGGACGCATTGCCAAAATCTCTAAAACGTTGGAGGCAGCTTATGGTAGAGAAATAAACATTACATTATCTGGCAACAGCTCTAGTGGACTTTCCTGCAGTCAGCATGCCAATTGCATGCTCCCTTAACTTGAGACATCTGTGGCATTGTGCGGTGTGACAAAACTGCACATTTTAGAGTGGCCTTTTATTGTCCTCAGCACAAGGTACACCTGTGTAATAATCATACTGTTTAATCCCCTTCTTGATATGCCACACCGGTCAGGTGGATATTTTTGTTCAGTATGGTATACCTTTTTTCAAGGATGAGCGATAACAAGAGAATCATCCAGCCCTTTGGGTATCTAACTACACCCCCATATGCCAGGTCTTGAAATATGCAGACAGATTAACAGACATAGCGCTGTTTTTAGCAGCTACACTTGTCTAGATGATGTGCTATATTGTTTACACCATAAGAATCATTGTGCAGCCTTATTTGACCCGTCAAAAGTATTTGATACTGCTGACCATTTCTTACTTGTACAAAGGTTGTGTGAAATATGTTAGATCAGGCATCTTGCAGTTGGTTCAATAACCATCTAAATGGTGAGGACACAACTTGTACTGACGTAATCAAATCTAGCTTCCTCAATATTATGAAAGGTTTGCCGCAGGGGTCGATTTTTGGCCCTGTTCTCTTCACTATTTCTATACATAATATTGGTCTCTCTGTTAAAACCTGTAACATTCATCTCTATGCGGATGATACAGTTATTTACTCCTGTTCCCCCTCTTAACAGCAGGCCATTCATAACCTTCAGCATGGTTTTGACTCCATTCAAAAATTGCTTACTGATCTTAAACTAGTGCTAAATGCTAATAAAAAAAAACTTGGTTATGTTGGTCTCCAGGTCTTATAATATTAACTTTGAGGACCTACATATTTGCACATTGACTACAGGAAAAGGAGGACCGAGCACACCCCCATTCTCATCGGCAGGGCTGTAGTGGAGCAGGTTGAGAGCTTCAAGTTCCTTGGTGTCCACATCAACAACAAACTAGAATGGTCCAAACACACCAAGACAGTCGTGAAGAGGGCACGGCAAAGCCTATTCCCCATCAGGAAACTAAAAAGATTTGGCATGGGTCCTGAGATCCTCAAAAAGGTTCTACAGCTGCAACATCGAGAGCATGACTGGTTGCATCACTGCCTGGTACGGCAATTGCTCGGCCTCTGACCGCAAGGCACTACAGAGGGTAGTGCGTACGGCCCAGTAGATCACTGGGGCTAAGCTGCCTGCCATCCAGGACCTCTACACCAGGTGGTGTCAGTGGAAGGCCCTAAAAATTGTCAAAGACCCCAGTCATAGACTGTTCTCTCTATTACCACATGGCAAGCGGTACCAGAGTGCCAAGTCTAGGACAAAAAGGCTTCAACAGTTTTTAATCGAAGTCTCGGAGTCTGCATCCCAATTAATCACAAAGGGGTTCAATGGGGTTGGAATCAGGGCTCTGTATAGGCCAGTTAAGTTCTTCCACATTGATTTTGACAAACCATTTCTGTATGGACCTGGCTTTGTGTACGGCGGCATTGTCATGCTGAAACATGAAAAGGGCCTTCCCCAAACTCTTGCCACAAATTTTGAAGCACAGAATCGTCTAGAATGTCATTGTATACTGTAGCGATAAGATTTCCCTTCACTGGAACTAAAGGGCCTTGGCCAAACCATGAAAAACAGCCCCAGACCATTATTCCTCCTCCACCAAACTTTACAGTTGGCACTATGCATTTGGGTAGGTAGCGCTCTCCTAGCATCTGCCAAACCCATATGTCTGTCGGACTGGCAGATGGTGAAGTATAATTAATCACTCCAGAGAACACGTTTCCACTGCTCCATAGTCCAATTGCAGCGAGCTTTACACCACTCCAGCAGACGCTTGACATTGAGCATGGTGATCTTAGGCTTGTGTGCGGCTGCCCGGGCATGGAAACCCATTTCATGAAGCTACCAGACAAACAGTTCTTGTGCTGACGTTGCTTCCAGAGGCAGTTTAGAACTCGGTAGTGAGTGTTGCAACTGAGGACAGCGGATTTTTTGCAGCTGGCGGTCCCGTTCTGTGAACTTTTTCCCGCTGGGCCGTTGTTGCTCCTAGACGTTTCCACTTCACAATAACAGCACTTACAGTTGACCGGGGTAGCTCTAGCAGGGCAAAAATATGACAAACTGACTTGTGCCAAGTTGAATGTCACTGAGCACTTCAGTAAGGCCATTCCACTGCCAATATGTTTGTTCTATGGAAATTGCATGGCTGTGTGCTCGATTGACTTTTATGTCCACATACTTTTGTATATATAGTGTACTTCTCAGTCTCAGGTACACAGTAGCGATTCACTCAGCCATTAACAAACAAATTGAATTACCCTAGCCAAGATTTTTTCTACCGGTTTTGTCGATTGAAAGATAAACAAGATTACCTCCACAACACAATACTGGTCCAATGGAATCTCTCCCTTCTTGTCTTTCAGGTCCTCACTGGCGTAGTAGGCCATGAAGGATGGCCTGAGTACAAACCAACGCTCCATCCAGTTCCTGCGCACATGTCCCTTTTTCCACATGTAACCCTGCGAGAGAGAGAGACAGACAAAGAGACCGAGAGAGAGGGATCGATCATTGTCCCTGTAATGTGAATTTCATTCAGCGCAAACACACATATACACACACATAAAAACAGCCCACACACACAGCCCCACAGCCATACAGTCCCACCAACTCACCCTCTTGAGGACGTTGTGGTACATCTCAAAGAAGACCTGGTCCAGAGCCAGACTGAAGGCACCCGCATTGCTGACCCTCAGCAGCCTCCCGGCACCCATGTGATCCAGGAACACCCACACCGACATGCCCTCCTCCTGGACAGAGGCATCCTGGGATAGCAGGTCCTCCAGGGGCTTGCCGTCCCACTCCTGGTTCATCGCAGTGGAGATTTTCTTCATCAGGTACTCCACCTGCGTGTGTGTGTGTGTGTGTGTGTGTGTGTGCGTTACAAGTCAGAAAATATCTTTATCCTTCTATGGGTGAATTTGCTGGGACCCATATTCAGAAAGTGATCTAGTAAAGGGATAATGCTGTGGTCAGCAAGTTGCAACACATCTTCATAAAGCCTGCAGATGTTATCAACAGGAAACCAAACCTCCCTCATATTGGTTTATTCTACTCTGACTTCCTGCTTAGGGGGAGGAGAACAGGAAGTAAGGACCTAGAGTAGAGATATTTTAGCAATGCACTGGAGGATGGTGCATCAGCCTCCACTGAGCAAGGGGCTCATCGATAAACATACCGTTTGTATACTGCAGGCGTCAAAGCACACAGTGTAGTCAAAGTGACCACTGGACTGCATAACTACGACTATTCTCTTACTCTTTATATACAGTACTGTATGTGTCTATTAACCCTCTATTCTCCCTCCCTCTTCAGCTCTCCTCCTTTCCCACCGCTCTCTCCCTCTTTTTCAGATGAACTATTTCCTCCCTACCTGTACATCTCTTTTCTCTCTGAAAGATACTATCTGGCTTTATATTTAAATGTGCCAATGGAGGTCAGTCTCTCCCTGCCCCCACCCCCCTCACCTCCTGTGGAATCATGATGAGCGGGTAGTGGTCCTCCGACAGCAGGTTGAAGAGACAGAAAAGTTTGAAGCAGTCTCTCAGGGAGCACAGCAGCCCCCCCTGGCCACTGGTAGGTCTGTAGTTTTTCTTCATGGTCATCATCCAGCACAGATCGTCAAACGTCTCCTTGTCGTATGCACCCTCTTTGACCTGGGTGCAGCACACCAGGGGTTAATTTGTTCATTAGTACTGGTAAAGAGTTTCAGATGTTAAACGGATAGTTCACCCAAATGACATATTGGTTTCAATACTCTGTAAGCAGTCTATGGACAAGGTAAGACAGCAATGCATGCTTCGGTTTTGCTCACAGGTTAAAGAAACTAATATGTAATTTTGGGTGAACTAAGATCAAGATCAGGTGCAATTCATCTCCTGAATGGACTGGAATTCACTCATCAATGTGAAAATCCTCAATTGAGTATGATGGGATGGTTACCTAGGTAGTTTACCTTGGCCAGTATGTATTTGTTGAGGTAGTTTACCTTGGCCAGTATGTATTTGTTGAGGTAGTTTACCTTGGCCAGTATGTATTTGTTGAGGTAGGGCATGTAGCCATGTTTTGACACCGGTCCATCGTCATCGTCTTGGAAGTGTTCCTCCAGTGCTACGGGGTCGTGAGGGATGTTCAACACCGTGTACAGGTTGTGGGAGAGAACCTGCGACATGCACGCGCACACACACAAGAGAGAAATGAAGAAAATGCCTGTGTCAAAGGGAGATTCTCAATTGGTTCGCTCAACTCCTCTGTCCTCAGTTGTCCTATCCTCCTTTTGAAAAAGCGAGGACACTCCTCTGTTTTAAACTAATTGACACAACTAAGTGATCCTCGACCACTCTAGAACTTAGTGGTTTCCGGGTCACCAAGGATAGAGGGCGGAGGATTCGAGGAGAGGATGGTCTTTTGGCCAACTGAGAATCTCCCAAAATGACCCTTAAAAATGTATAATGTTACTGTCAATATTACATCTGCGATTCCTATATTTGTATACACTATGTAAGTGGTTACTGAATGAGTTCACAACTTCTAATCATCTCAAATCACATGAAAAAACAAAGCGGTCAATGATAAAAACCAAAGCAAGCAGTGTAAACAACATTGCAGGCCTCTGACTGACTGACTGATACACACAGCCCCCTCGGTGTGAGCATGTCTGGACACCTTCCTGCTATTTCCTGGGATTCTCACCAAAGGGAGAACACAACTTGTTTGAACTCGACAGGCCAGAGACTGAGTGAAGGGGAAGATGACTGAACACACATCTGTTTCTGTTGTACAGTAAACTCTGATATGTTGTCATGTGTACAAGTTGACTGCAGTAAAGGGAGAGGGCCAGTCCTGGACTTTGAAAAGAGGGCATAGGTGACTATCGGCTGACTTTAATGCTCCCATTTCTGTGTGTAGGCTGCCGCTGTTGTGATTACTCACTGAAAGAGCGTTTGATACACCCCACTCATGAGGGTGTATCCATGTGTTAAAGTCACCAATGTATCCAAATTGTTGTGAGTGAGAATGTTTTCATCTGCATGTTTCTCATACTGAGCAGTATTCCTGCATGATCCATGCAAATGATTATTTTTACTGGTGGACTGTTAACTTTATAAATAGTATACATCCCTAGATTCAAGCTGAATAATGTATTATAGGCTAATATAATAACTTGTAAGAGGCTAACAATGTACTTTTTAGGCTATCTTGATCAGATCTTCAAACCTCAAAATGTTTGTTTATAAGGTTATCTAAACAAACGATTATGTGTATATTATTATGTGAACTGTAGGCTATGATTAACATGCTGGCGCCAGAGGCACAGAAGCAATTCAACACCCATTTCCTGATTATAAAGCTCAGCACTTGGAAATATTACACTTCAAATCTAACCTTCAGCTGGGACTTCGATACTTTGCCGCATTTCTCCATGTCCAGCGATGTGAACGCGTACCAGATGGACTTGAGCAGTTCGGATTGTAGTTCCATTGTGGAGACAGACATATTTGCGTCTACATTCCGAAGCGAGCGGAGTTGTGCACAGCACAGTGATATCAGTATTGAAAACTGAAGTGGAAGCACTTAACGAGAAGGCGAACAGGACACGTTAAGAAAAGGGGTGGAGAAGAGAGGAACAATTATGTAACCAAAGTTAAATACTACCTACCTTATAAACCTATAATTATGTTTTAGGTCACTCAAAGTTAAAACTTCGAAAGACTTTGGAAAACTCTGGCATCCTTGTAAATTATCGACCTCTCTCTTTCAAGTGGGTGGAGGTAATTTAACCCCAGCTCTTGGTTGATGTCATTGATAAACAAACGCAATATGCGTCTTTTTCCCAACGCAGTTAAGACAAAACCACGCCCCGTTATTCAGAGAGGCGTTCTACTACGCTCCCACTGGCAAGCTAGTGTTGTTTGAAGTTATATTATCATCAGTAGTCTATTATCAGGTAAAATCACATGCTTACAATTCATCATTTCTCAAATATGTATTAGCTAATCATTTAGTCGAACAAGCCATGCTACAGCCATTGAATCTGTCTTTGAGCGTTAAGGGATGTTAATGACTAGTTTGGTCCATCCCCCAAGTTATTATATTTTTCCATCTTGAAATACAAGGGTAAATGTTATCAGTGACTGAAATTTCGCGCTTTGTGATATTCACTTCCGGACTTCGACAGCGCTCAAGGCTTTGTAGAACACCTGTTATTCAGAATAACTGGGCGTGGTTTTGGCTTAACTGCGTTGGGAAAAGGAAAGACGCAGTCGGCGTTTTCACCCACCCGGCTTACATCCCTCAAGCAGCCACTCTGGGTTTGAGTCACACTCTCACACGTCCACAAACTCAGAAGTTGTTTCCTTAAAAGTAAGCGGGTGACTGTAGACCGGAAATTATGAGCGGGCCCGCTCTACCGTACACCTTGCCAGTCCAAATAAAATATTTAAATATGAATAGTTCATTTGACCGCGACGCACGCGGACAGAAAGACGCATCGATCTCAGGTAAAGCATCCGCGCGAGCGAAAAAGCGCCCCGCTGTCTCAGTATGTGTAGACCATGTATCTGATGCTGTCTGGACCAAAAGAGAATGACATGTCATACTAATTATGTCCAGCCTTCGTCAGATACATGGGCTACATTTCACTCACTCGAATGCTTTCTCCGCAAACATAGCAGAGGGCTCACTCTCGCCAAAATCTGTCCAGAGTAAGACAATGCGTTTTTATGGGCATAATATGCAGACATAAAATAATCGTCTGCCTTCCCGCTCCCACAGGAGCGTCTCGTCATTATATACAGATATCTTGCGAAATGGAAAGGAAGGTTAGCGGGTGCACAGTCACTGTTAGGATGCTGGATTCCCCTAAAGTAAATTGAGCTTCCGCCAAAATTCCTGTCTAAATAAAACCATTCGAAATATTTCACCAGGGAGGATGAGGATCATTAGCTTCTTCTTTTTATTCTTAAAAAAATAAAATAAATAGCTGTGGACAGTGGAGCAGACAGAGGGGTGTCCGGGGTGGCACTGGACACCCTTGACATCTGATTGGCCAACCCGGGTGTCACCCCAAAATGGCATTCGCTACTGGCAGTTTGATGCTGATTGACATCTCATTTCACCTCTTGTTGAAAGAAGCATTTATTTTGATGTTCAACGGCTCCATGAGCTATTTTCGTGATTGGCGAAAGCATCATATTTGAAGTAAATTTTAAGGTTTAGCATCGGGTTTAGGTTTCCTGAACAACTTTTACAAAAGTTGAGTCGCTGTGTAAATTAACATTAGACCTCAGTTAATCAGATAAGAAAGATCGGTTCCCAATTTAGCCTAACATTATGTTTACATCTGTGCTAGTAATTCACACATATACAGTGCAGTGTCGTAAGTTACAGTATACGAATGTTTAGCTAATGTGGGATAACTAGTTGGCTACAGCTGTCTGTGTTCAGCAAGTTAACATTCAGCAATTTCAAATCCACTAACTCAGTTAGATTTTCGTACTTGAACTCAAAACAAACAATTGTTATTATCAATCTGTTAACGTTACTCAAATAGGAGAGAAAAAAGTGGTCGGGACAGACCGTCTACTCTCCTTGACTTTGTTGTGTTTCTAGAACCTTGTAAAGAGGTCTTCCATGAGCTATTTCGACTTTGTAAGATTTCTGTTGTTACTCCAGTCAGCAGTGCTTCTTGCGAGAGAAGGTTCTCAGCTTTAAAACTGATTAAAACCCACCTTAGGACAACAATGGTTGATGACAGGTTAAGTCACCTCGGAATTCTCTGTGTTGAGTCAAGGAGGGCACGCTCCCTCAACATGGATGAGTTTGCAGAATTATGCTGTTTTAAATCTACCTAGGATCATTTGGCATTTAGGTGGTCCCTCTGGTCATGATTAAAACCTGCACTGTGTACTAGCTAGTACACTGACATTCTAAAATGATAAATCCAAAGGGTATCACGTCACACAGATTTAATTTGGTCTTGATTAGGCCAATTCCAAAACTTTTCTTTGCAATTAGTTAACATAATATAAACTCAGCAACAAAAGAAGGGGGGTCAAAATCAAAAGTCACAGTCAGTATCAGGTGTGGCCACCAGCTGCATTAAGTACTGCAGTGCATCTCCTCCTCATGGACTGCACCAGATTGGCCAGTTCTTGCTGTGAGATGTTACCCCACTCTTCCACCAAGGCACCTGCAAGTTCCCGAACATTTCTGGGGGAAATGGCCCTAGCCCTCACCCTCTGACCCAACAGGTCCCAGACGTGCTTGTTGGGATTGAGATCCGGGCTCTTTGCTGGCCATGGCAGAAAACTGACATTCCTGTCTTGCAGGAAATCACGCACAGAACAAGCAGTATGGCTGGTGGTATTGTCATGCTGGAGGGTCATGTCAGGATGAGCCTGCAGGAAGGGTACCACATGAGGGAGGAGGATATATTCCCTGTAACGCACAGCATTGAGATTGCCTGCAATGACAACAAGCTTAGTCCGAAGATGCTGTGACACCCCGCCCCAGACCATGACGGGCCCTCCACCTCCAAATCGATCCCTCTCCAGAGTACAGGCCTCGGTGTAACGCTCATTCCTTTGACGATAAACGCGAATCCGACCATCACGGTTTTGTCTGGTGAGACAAAACCGTGACTCGTCAGTGAAGAGAACTTTTTGCCAGTCCAGTTTGGTCCAGCGATGGTGGGTTTGTGCCCATATGCAACGTTGTTGCCGATGATGTCTGGTGAGGACCTGCCTTACAATAGGCCTACAAGCCCTCAGTCCAGCTTCTCTCAGCCTATTGTGAACAGTCTGACCACTGTTGGAGGGATTGTGCGTTCCTGGTGTAACTTGGGCAGTTGTTGTTGCCATCCTATACCTGTCCTGCAGCTGTTATGTTCGGATGTACCGTTCCTGTGCAGGTGTTGTTACACGTGGTCTGCCACTGCGAGGACGATCAGCTGTCTGTCCTGTCTCCCTGTAGCACTGTCTTAGGTGTCTCACAGTGCGGACATTGCAATTTATTGCCCTGGCCACATCTACAGTCCTCATGGCTCCTTGCAGCATGCCTAAGGCACGTTCACGCAGATGAGCAAGGACCCTGGGCATCTTCATTTTGGTGTTTTTCAGAGTCAGTAGAAAGGCCTCTATAGTGCCCTAAGTTTTCATAACTGTGATCTTAATTGCCTACTGTCATGTCTTTGGCTATGCCGGATTAAGTGATATGACATGCTATTCTATAAAATATTTTCTCCGTAATTAATATTACCTGATTGAGCTAATCATGTAAATGTAATTAACTAGAGTCGGGGCACCACAAAATAATATTTATAGAGCTGTTATCTTCCGAATAAACTCTTATTAAAGACCTAGTAATATTTTACATCAATAGCAGTCAATATAAATCGTCACCTTAATTCAGTCTCATCTGAAAGTTGTAAATTCTTGGTCATCTTCACGAACCCTGGCTAAAGTGTTGAGTCAGCAATACAAAATTGGGTTTAATTATTTATTTACTAAATACCTAACTAATCACACAGAATTACATATACACAGAATTAATTATACCTTGATTACAAATTATGTCATAAAGGAAAACGTCCCTAGCGGGTGGAACAGATATGACAGCTGGTTACACAAAGAAAAGGGGCTGGGTTTGAGTGAAAGAGAGGGAAGACTGAGGAACAAAAAGGAGAAGCTGTGCTATTGTAAATACAATATTTTATGCATTCTAAATTACCTCCCATTTGGAAAAGGAAAATGCAATAAATATTTACTCTGAGGTGCGCTTCGGTAGGTTGGTGGTAGATGGAAGGCCGTGTTGCCAAACCGAGTCCTTTGAAGAATGTCTCTGGTGGTCAATTGGATACGTTGTAGTAACGTCGTTGTGTGGTAGACAGAATACTCTGTCTGTTCTTTCCTAGCCCGCGTTTGCAGCTGCTGTTGCTAACTCAACGGCTAGGAGGTATCACTACTGTAGTGAATGAGAGTTCAAAGTTCATACCATTCGCATTTTCATCAAGGCTTTATATAGGAAGGGAGAGGAGGGCGTGTTTGAAACGTTTTATAACCCATGTCCCTTCACAGGGGCGGGCCACTGATTGAGCAGAGCCCTAACCTTATGAAAACTCAAATCTCTCATTTGGAAGCTAAAATTACATTTAATCTCTTCACCAATAATTTGATATTCAAACATTTAAATTGAACAAAAATTCCATGTGAATCCGATAACTACAATGTGCAGACTTTCCACTGTAGAGTTTATGTCATCTTATCATTGATGAGAATGTTTCAAATAACAACCGAACTGACATCATATTCATTAAGTACCACCGCATATGTTCAATTGGTCGGATTACCAGAATATAGTTAATTTCCCCCCCACCTCCTGATGTTCCCATAATCTCTATGTTAACCAAGGGGTTTTCAAATGCCACATCAGTAGGGTAGAGAGAGGAAACAGGGGGAAGAGGTATTTATGACTGTCATAAACCTACGTCATGACACTGTTATTGTCTTAACGACCGTTCCACAGGTGCATGTTCATTAATTGTTTATGATTCATTGAACAATCATGGGAAACAGTGTTTAAACCCTTTACATTTAAGATCTGTGAAGTTATTTGGATTTGTATTAATTATCTTTGAAAGACAGGGTCCTGAAAAAGGGCAGTTTCTTTTTTTGCTGAGTTTATATGAGCATAAATATGATACTGTAAGTTTGTAATATTGATGGGCACCAAATGTATTTTTATTTTTCAAGTCCATTTCTGCTGAATACCTGGTATGTCAAATTGCAGTGTGCTTTTTTATAAATGTACTTTTTTGTAAATAAACTATGCAATTTATGTAATACACAAATGCTATCTTATCTCCTTGGTGCCTGAGCTTTATTTCTGAAAACGTTTTGGATGTTCAACACTAGACCCAGATTATATATTAATGAAAACAGAGTGACCCAAGTCTCTCCAGTATGTGAGTACTGTGTGTGTGTGTGTGTGTGTGTGTGTGTGTGTGTGTGTGTGTGTGTGTGTGTGTGTGTGTGTGTGTGAGAGAGAGAGAGAAAGAAAGAAATTGAGCCGCAGTTCCATGGTAGAGACACTGGCTATTCATAGTATGTTAAATATTTCTCATGAAGTAATCCTTTTGGACCACATTATCTGCCAGATTGAAGAACGGGTTAAGTGGATTATCACTTCTACCTCTAATCAGCAATAAGGGTTACACACTAATTTTCTGTCACGGGCTATGGACCCCCTGAAGTAGCCTATAAAACCCTAGTTCCGCCACTTGCTGTGGATTGTTTCAAATCTGTAGGCCTATGCCTATTTGGGAAGCCAGCGAATTTGGGAAGCGCTCATGGCAATAGTCCTACATGATTGAGTTGCCTAGCCCGCGTTTGCAGCTGCTGTAAGTTATAAGCATTTAGAAATTTTGCAACAAGAAGTAGGAGAGGGGTGTGTGCAGTGCTTGACTTGGGCAGGAGCTCACAAGAACTGAGTACCAGAACCTTACATTTTCTACTGCTTGAGTTCCTGCACATCTTATAAATATTAGCTCAAAAGTATTGTACAGTTCCTGCACCTAAATATAAACAGTACCCCGGCACCAAAAATGATGTCATAAAGCTAGCCCTTTCAGTGAATTGGCTAGCAGAGATGTGAACAGGGGGGCAGATTTACAACCCAACCTCCACTTCATAAATTCCGTAAAGAGACTCTCCCTGGCCATGCAGTATGGAGGGAGAGTTTCACTGTAAGACAAAGGGATTCTCCGGTCCAATTCTACTCCATCCCAGAATTTGGGAACTGAACAATATTCCTATTTTGGAGAATGTATAAATGGTCGGTGGAGAAGCTTCGACCTGCTCCGTTTTGTTTCATGTTTGTGACCTCATGAAAGACAATACAGCCACATTACCCTAACTCTGTTTATACAGGTGCCTCAGTTATGAGGTTTGCATCTAATTATTGTATAAAGTGAATGAGTAAAGATGAAAGTATATGCAAAATGATGTTAACATTTAAAATGACAGAATTATTTTCATAAGTAAAATATGCTCACTCAGTGGCCACACACAAGTGAATAGGCATTGGTTGGAAATGATGAACCAACCCCTTTCCTACATTTCTATAAGAGCCCCCTGACCCAATTCACATCAGACCATGCAAACCCTGGTGTAAGCTAAGGTTGCAATGGTTGTTGAATTCCTAACCATACCACGTGGAGCATTGGCTACACGGCTGGAAATGGTTAAACTCTGAGACTATTGATCCCTACAGAATAAGAGCAAATCTTAGATACTAATTACTAGACTGCAGCTAGAAATGATGTAAACCTAGGATGCGAAAACCGACAACCGCCGAAACATCTACTGTAAGAATAATGGACGCCTGACGTATCCATTACAACAAACGCTATCAGGAGCTGCGGATAGAGCTTCAACCATGAAAGACGTGACTTCCGTGGAAGTAACCAGACTCTCTGATGAACTGACTCTCCAGCAGACTGACCGACAATTCCAACAGAGAAGACAACAACGACATATGGGCGTAAATATATTGACTGCAATTATTTCCGAATGAGTGAACGTTCATGTGCAAAGAATTAGCATTTCAATGAATATAATTATCCACTGTGTAGTGATTCATTTTGTATTTCCCGCTCTTTTATCAGTCCACACCCCCTTTTCTTTGTATACCAAGCCGTCATATCGGTTTAGCCCACTGTGGGATCTTCCCTATCATTGTTAGTAACCAATGTACTGTTTGTTTGTTATGCATTTCTGTGATTATTTAGTTAGTAAATAAATGATTAAGCCAATTGGTGTATGGATGATTCATAGTTTAGGCTGGGTTCGTGCAGATAACCAACCATTTACGACATTTGGAAAGAATAATTCATTAATAGAAGACTAATTTAGTTATATTTGGAAAATTATAACTGTAATCTGAAGATTCTGTGATTCCCCAACTTCCAGTTAATTACGTTGACATGATTAGTTTAATCACGTGATAACTGATTTGATAGAATAAGTATTCACATTTAATGATAGCCAGAGACCCGACACAAGTAGGTCTAGTAAATGTACCGTTAATCCCGTGTCATTTACATTCATTTCTGTTAATGCATGTATTAACTATAGTCATTTACCTTTCTCATTATGTTTGCAGTGTTGAGTTCACAACCTCCTACACTATTGAGAAACAAGTTTTGGTTAATTTCATACCAATTACAAGTTGTCAAATCTTTGTTAATTGCCTTTTGTTTTGAGTGCTCCGTGAGCAATGAGCCACGTCCTGATACAGTCGAGGGACCGTGCGCCTGAACACGCACAGAAGTCGATGTACCTGGCTGCTCCATGCAAAAGTAGGAAAGTGTCTATTTTGCAATGTCAGATTTCGTGATTGTCATAACTCACCACATCCACCACTAATAATCTGAGTTTCGCAGTCATTTTTTCTTGACCTCACACAGTAAGTCAACCAAGTCTGTTTCTTTAACATCCATTTCGAATGACAGTTCCTCAGTATTTGAAATAGCTTTCCAACACTCCCGGCCTCGATAATCACCAAGCCTCGGTGTGAAATATCATGATCTGATCATTCCATATATCCCGATAAAACGCTCTAAAAAAACTGCTGTTCCAGCTGGAAAATTGTTCCACGAAAATGCCCATATAAAAAATGATCATAACTGGCATGCAGATCGGTAGAAATGGTAGGATAAATTGTAGCCTCCCCAAACTTGAAACTAAAGAGCTGCCTATGGTCTTTACTATAACACCCATAACAAAATGATGCGTGCACACATAGGAGGACCCATGAAAAAAACGTGCCCGCTTATGGAAATCAACGGCCATTCAACTGATTTGTCTGTACAGGAGTTTTTCCTCAATAGTCGGGAAGACGTTTACGCCTATAAGGAATGTCTCTCCTTATCAACATTCCTTCATCTGACTGCAATGATTTCTAAAGAACTAAACAGGTGTAAGCAAACCCTGGACCCCGGTCATGGCTAGGAGGGATCCTGCTTTTGACAAATTAATGTCAGATTTACCTTTTATGCAGCAGTTTAGGAGAATTAACGTAGCAAGTTAATATTTAATGTAAAAAATATATATATATTCACTAGGTGTATTCATTCAATTTGTCCAATAAAAAAATGCTTGTTTTTCTTTTCGGTTGCAAAACATTTTGATACCGTGTGCACTAATGAATATGACCCAGGTGAAAGCAATGCTAGATGCCCACTAAGAATTTGCTTTCACCTGGTAACTACATTTTCCACTAGAGGGTGATATACAGCTAACTGCCAAAATAAAGGAAACACCCAGATAAAGTGTTTTAAGTAGGGCGTTGGGCCACCACATGCTGCCAGGACACATTCAATGTGCCTTGGCATAGATTCTACAAGTGTATGGAACTATTGGAAGAATGTGACACCATTCTTCTACGAGATATTCTATAATTTGGTGTTTTGTTGATGGTGGTGGAAAACACTGTTTCAGGTGGTGCTCCAGAATCTCCCATAAATGTTCAATTGGGTTGACATCTGGTGACTGACACACACTCACTCACACACTCACAGAACTTTGGAACTGAGTTATATACAGTGCCTTCGGAAAGTATTCAAACCCCTTGAATTTGTTTCACATTTTGTTATGTTACAGCCTTATTCTAACATGGATTAAGTAAATAAAAATGGTCAGCAATCTGCACTCAATACCCAATAATGACAAAGTGAAAACAGGTTTTTAGAAATGTTAGCAAATTTATTCAAATATAAAAACAGAAATATCATATTTACATAAGTATTCAGACCCTTTGCTATGAGACTCAAAATTGAGTTAAGGTGCATCCTGTTTCCATTGATCATCCTTGAGATGTTTCTACAACTTGATTGGAGTCCACCTGTGGTAAATTCAATTAATTGGACAAGACTTGGAAAGGCACACACCTGACTATATAAGGTCCTGAACCCAGCAAATCTGAGCAATCGGGGGAGAAGGGCCTTGGTCAGGGAGGTGACCAAGAACCCGATGGTCACTCTGACAGAGCTCTAGAGTTCCTCTGTGGAGATGGGAGAACCTTCAGAAGGGCAACCATCTCTGAAGCACTCCACTAATCAGGCCTTTATGATCGAGTGCCCAGACGGATGCCACTCCTCAGTAAAAGGCACATGACAGTCTACTTGGAGTTTGCCAAAAGGCACTTAAAGACTCTCAGACCATGAAAACAAGATTCTGTGTTCTGATAAAATCAAGATTCAACTCTTTGGCCTGAATGCGAAGTGTCACGTCTGGAGGAAACCTGGCACTATCCCTACAGTGGTGGCAGCATCATGCTGTGGTGTTTTTCAGAGGCAGGGACTGGGAGACCAGTCAGGATTGAGGCAAAGATGAATGGAGCAAAGTACAGAGATCCTTGATGAAAAAATTATCCAGAGTGCTCAGTATCTCAGACTGGGGCGAAGGTTCACCTTCCAACAGGACAACGACCCTAAGCACACAGCCAAGACAATGCAAGAGTGGCTTTGGGACAAGTCTTTGAATGTTCTTGAGTGAGCCAGCCAGAGCCTGGACTTGAACCCGATTGTACATCTCTGGAGAGACCTAAAAATAGCTCCCCATCCAACCTGACAGAGCTTGAGAGGATCTTCAGAGAAGAATGGGAGAAATTCCCCAAATACAGGTGTGCCAAGCGTAAGCGTCATATCCAAGAAGACTCAAGGCTGTAATTGCTGCCAAAGATGCTTCAACAAAGTACTGAGTAAAGGGTCTGAATACTTATGTAAATGTGATATTGAATTTTTTATTTTTAATAAATTGTCAAAAAATTATAAACCTGTTTTAGCTTTGTCGTTATGGGGTATTGTGTGTAGATTGATGAGGGAAAAAACGATTTCATACGTTTTTAGAAAAAAGCTATAACCTAACAAAATGTGGAAAAAGCCAAAGGGTCTGAATACTTTCCAAAGGTACTGCATAGCATAAAGAGGTATAGAGTACAAAGGCAAGAGTAAAAGTATGCCAGCCTTACTGGTGAACTCCCGCTAGTGCCATCCTCCTCTAGTTACTGTCTTAAAGATCAACTAAACACTCAACCTCCATGGACGTACTGCGCCAGTCGGTGCCGACGGAGAATAATACACTTATACACACACACATCTTTATCAATGTCTCTGTGTGAAGTGCATATTTCAATATGTGCATTAATAATTCAACTGCATTCGTTGTCCATCTTCCTATAAGCGGGTGTAAAAACAAACAAGGATGTGGTGGGTGTGTTTTGTGCTGATCAGCAGCATATAAGAAAGGGACGATTGAGCACTAATAAACACACCCTCTCACTGTAGACAGCCACCTGTTCATACCTGTCTGCCTCTATAGGGGGGCCAAATGGAGCGTTGGTGGTTGAGGTTACAGGGTAAGTGTGGTATTATATATTTTAAATACTCTTATTGTTTTAGACTGGACTTTAGAATGCAGCTTGAAGTATTTTTCCATGTTATATTAATTTCGCAATGTACTGTATATGCATATTTGTAAATACAGTTCATGGAATGCACCTTGAAATGTTGTTTCATTGTTAATGTTTTTAGGCTGACTTTCAAGGGGAAGTTCAGGATTTTATATATACTACAAAGTAGTCTATGGGCCAAGAGAAACTATAATCCTTTGTTCGGTTTTCATTAAACAGCAACTACAAGCAGCTAACTTTAGCCACCGCTAGCTAAAAATCAGTGGGAGTGATAGGGATAAAAGTGCAATAAAAAAAATGTAATTGACAAATTAACTGAAATAAACTCATTATTTGGTTTAAGTTTACTTGGAGTGATTTAGCCATGTAGCCCTTTCCTGAAGTCAATGACCAAAAGCGCCCTCTTTGGCCTCATGGGTGGAATGTTATTAATATTTTTCATAATTTTATAAAAAATTATTTCAAAATAACCAATGAAAAACTGGTGTTTCTAACAGTTTTGTTATATTTCAGTCTTCTGTGATGTATATGAAGTGTAATATTGAGATGCAAACTCAAAATGGAATACATTTCAACTCTATATCTGACATGGTACAGGTGTCTCCTTTTTAAGCCCATAACCATGTGTGAGGTGCATACTATTGTTTCAAAGTAAATTTGTTAGACTGCAAATAATCACTTTGTGTGACCCTGATTAAGCCCACTGCAGTAAAAGGTTCAAATAAACAAATCTGGTTTCTCCTTTCACTACCGTTAGCTAGCGATAGCTAAAGTTAGCAAAAGTTTGTATAGCCCCTTTTTGTTTCAAGTTGAGTTACTTCCATTACAGATAAACCATGAAACCCCATTGTTGGTTTGTGAAAAAAATAAGGTGCATTGACACATGTTTGCTTATTCAACCATCTAACAAGAAGCTTGTAATGCAGCTATGGTGCAGCTATGCAAATCCCGATTTTTGCATTTAATGTCATCAATAGGACAAGATAACACAACAACTAAAGCTCAATTTGGTTATCTTTCCCTGTGAGTTACATTTACTGCACTTTCCAATGTGTTATAAGGAAATGAATGTCCAGTTTTAAGCTCTACAGTTACGTATGCCATGCCTGTTTTATAGTTTATCTGTCTTTATGACCAGGAAATATGAAGTTGTATCAGAATGTTTAGCAATTCACATGACTGACTCATTGTTTCTACCAAATTCCCCTGGTTTCTTGTTCCTGATGCTAAACGGACTTGGCCTACTTCCTGACTCACAGCCAGCATGTTTCAGTTCATGCTGTTCACTACTCTTCTGCTGGGTAAGTTAAGTCTAAGAATCTTGCTGCATCGCAGGAAATGCAGAGATTCACTGAAAACCCGCACTAACACACGATTATATTAACAGTATTGCACTTTTCATGTAGCTTACTTTTGGCCAGCTAAAAGCATATAACCACCGTTCAAGCAACATTATGGGACTAAATGTTCAAATCCTGTTGCTGCAGGATTATTTTTGCTGTGACAATATGGGTGAAATTAAGATCCTTCATCTGTATAGTGATTTGTGAATGTTTGGTGGTCTTATGGTTTGAATTGCTCTGTGGATGCTCTTCCCACAGATTTATCCGCAGTGTCCAACACAGCTGTTCTAGTACGGGATGGATCCTCTGTGACTCTGCTCTGCAAAAACTCTGACATGAGTAATGCTTGCTGGAGCAGAACATGTAATTGGTTTTGGTGCGTTGAACCAATAATGGAGGTATCCGGACCTGACATTTTTGGCCCGACACACCCTGACAAATACAGCCTCAGAGGAGACCTGAGCATTGGTGAGCTAGACCTCACCCTTTCAAATGTGAAGCCAGCAGACGATGGGACCTATTGCTGCATGACCAGTGCATCACCAAACCCAATGACCTACCGTCTGAAAATAGTTAATGGCAAGTGGTTTTAAGTCAATGTCCTTGAATCCTGGCCCAGGGAAAGTACTCCCTTTCTAAGTATGTGTTTGCCTTTATTGTTGCTTGTGTCACTGATCGTTGTAACAAACAGTACATTTACTATCAACTCACTGCGATACTTGACTTTTGTTCAACAGCAGCAAATGTCAGATTTTGGAATGTCGAATCATCACTAGAATTGACTTGCCTGGTCAAAATAATGACAATAGCTCATCACATTAATGACTTCAATGAAGCAATAACCCAGATTTGATTAAGTTTAGGCAAGGACTCAACTTGGTCAGGGTCGGGGCTATTGTTAATTAAGGGAGAAGTTACACGACCATTAGACCTGATCATGTGCTAACACCTGCTCAGCAGCCCTCTGGTGGACGAACTGTCATACTGCCTCCCGACGTATAACCACCTTGGTCAGACGTCCAATAGCGCAGTCTGAGGCATGCGACCTGGCTGACTTGCCTGAACTGTTTTATTTTGTCTTTGTCACGCAGGTTGTGTGAGGGAGCTCCTGAAAGATGTTTGTTTCATTTATAATGACATTAAGCACTTTGCAAGCCCAAATGCAAACCAATGTCAACAGAGCTGCACCCAACTTGATGCCTGTCAGTATTTCACATATATTCACAGGTAGACATGTTCAATTGAAATATACAACATTCCAATGGTACAGCTGTTAGTGTAGTTTTTATAACGGTTACTGGTACCCATAGATATCCTATCAAATTACAATATATTTACAAATTCATTGTTTTATACAATATTTTACCATATTTACATTTACATATCTTTACCAATATGGATGATTCTGTTGTTAGAATCTCATTGTGCATTCTAATGATTCTGTATGTCATTTTATGCTGCTACCAGTAACACTGATCATAGTAGTTCGTAAACATTGAAAAGGAATCTCCAGCTGCACATAGCTTCATAACCTCAACAGCGAATTTACCACGTGACTGAGTTACACAAACTTTCATATGCAACAGATATCAACATAATCAGAAGATAATGTCTAACTAAATGTTTATCTTCTCACAAAGTCGACAGGAGTGCTATCTGAAGGGCTCAGCTGGTGGCAGGGCAATGAATGTGATACACTTAGAAGACAGAGTTTCAGGCTACACCCTTAAAGACTGCGAGGAAAAAGGTAAGCACCCCCACCTGTTTTTATCTGAAGATCGTTATAAAGACACATTCCGCAGCTTTGCCTTCTCTTTTGGACCACTATCATGGGTAGTAATCACTAGAATCAGAAAAGGAAGCAAACGGGCCAAACCAGAGCTGTTTGAATTTGTCCAATACGCTATGCAAGTGATGCATTGTTTCCGAGGAAGTAGCCTTGTCGTTCAGGGCTAAAACTTTACAAAATCCATCTGGCCATTCACCAACACAAATATAATTATATATACAGTACCACTCAAACATTTGGACACACCTACTCATTCAGGGGGTTTTCTTTATTTGCACTATTTTCTCCATTGTATAATAATAGTGAAGACATGAAAACTATAAAATAACACATATGGACTCATGTAGTAACCAAAAAAGGGTTTGGTTAAACAAATCTAAATATATTTTACATGTTAGATTCTTCAAAGTAGCCACCCTTTGCCTTGATGACAGCTTTGCACAATCTTGGCGTTATCTCAACTAGCTTGACCTGGAATGGTTTTCAAACAGTCTTGAAGGAGTTCCCACATAGGCTGAGCACATGTTGGCTGCTTTTCCTTCACTCTGCAGTCCAACTAATCCAAAACCATCTCAATTGAGTTGAGGTCGGGTGATTGTGGAGGCCAGGTCATCTGATGCATCACTCTCCTTCTTGGTCAAATAACCCTTACACAGCCTGGAGGTGTGTTGGGTCATTGTCCTGTTGAAAAACAAATTATTGTCCCACTAAGCGCAAACCAGATGGGATGGCGTATTGCTGCATAATGCTGTCATAGCCATGCTGGTTAAATGTGCATTGAATTCTAAATAAATCACAGACAGTGTCACCAGTAAAGCACCTTCACACCACCTCCTCCATGCTTCACGTTGGGAACCACACATGCGGAGATCATCCGTTCACCTATTCTGCGTCTCACAAAGATATGGCGGTTGGAACCAAAAACCTCAAATTTGGACTCATCAGACCAAAGGACAGACTTCTACCAGTCTTGTATTTCTTGGCCCAAGCAAGTCTCTTCTTCTTATTGGTGTCCTTTACAAGTAGTTTCTTTGCAGCAATTCAACCATGAAGGCCTGATTCACGCAGTCTCCTCTGAACAGTTGATGCTGAGATGTGTCTGTTGCTTGAACTCTGTGAAGCATTTATTTGGGCTGAAATCTGAGGTGCAGTTATTCTAATGAATTTACCCTCTGCAACAGAGGGAACTCTGGGTCTTCCTTTCCTGTGGCGGTCCTCACGAGAGCCAGTTTCATCATAGCACTTGATGTTTTTTTATTCCATACATTTTATTTTATTTAACCTTTATTTAACTAGGCAAGTCAGTTAAGAACAAATTCTTATTTACAATGACGGCCTACAAGAAGGCAAAAGGCCTCCTGCGGGGATGGGGGCTGGGATTAAAAATATATATTTTTATAAAATATAAATATAGGACAAAACACACATCACAACAAGAGAGACAACACTACATAAATAGAGACCTAAGACAAAAACATAGCAAAGCAGCAACACATGCAACACAGCATGGTAGCAACACAACATGACAACATGGTAGCAACACAACATGGTAGCAGCACAAAACATGGTACAAACATTATTGGGCACAGACAACAGCACAAACGGCAAGAAGATAGAGACAACTTTTGCGACTGCACTTGAAGAAACTTTAAAAGTTCTTGACATTTTCCAGATTAACTGATCTTCATGTCTTAAAGTAATGATGGACTGTCGTTTCTGTTTGCTTGTTTGAGCTGTTCTTGCCATAAAATGGACTTGGTATTTTACCAAATAGGGCTATCTTCTGTATACCACCCCTACCTTGTCACAACACAACTGATAGGCTCAAACGCATTAAGAAGGTTAAGATATTCCACAAATGTACTTTTAATAAGGCACACCTGTTAAGTAAAATGCATTCCAGGTGACTACCTCATGAAACTAGTTGAGAGAATGCCAAGCGTGTGCAAAGCTGTCATCAAGGCAAAGGATGGCTACTTTGAAGAATCTCAAATATAAAATATATTTTGATTTGTTTAACACTTTTTTGGTTACTACATGATTCCATATGTGTTATTTCATAGTTTTGATGTCTTCGGTATAATTCTACAATTTTAAAAAATATAAAGAAATGAGTAGGCTTGTCCAACCTTTTGACTGGTACGTATATATCTTCAATTATTGCGTTTTTACAAATATTATGATATAATCGGCAATCCCATTGAAAAGATTAGGGGACATGATACGGAATGAGAGGCAGTTAAAGAGGCAGTTAAGAGGCAGTTACTTTCAAAGGTTATAAGAAACGTTTGTTTTCGTTTTCTGTTGCAAAACCTTTTGCAAAACCTTTTGCAACAGATGATGAATAAGAGCCTGAGGAGTGCACTAATGTGCACTAATGAATAAGTGCACTAATGAATAAGAGCCTGATGTCAAGATGTTTCTCTTCACAGGAAAGAAAACTGTAAGCACGGTGAAGATGTTTCTGAAAGTACCTCCAGGAGTTGACCTTAATGACGCTCTGGTGAAAGAGCAAATTCTCACACAGGTGGGAGGAGAGGTTTCCGGGAGTAACTTTGGATCTTTGCTATAGATTTGCTATGGCTCTTTTACAGCGTTGTACTGTAGCCTAATCAATGAAGTGAAAGAATACCTCTCAGACATGTGACAACACTTATACAAATTAGTAAATGGCCATCAGATCATTTCCTTTGGATCACATCTTTATACAGCATTTGTAATCCATGTTGTTTTTAGATACAGGCAGAGATCGCCCAGACAGATGGAGGTGCATCTGTGCGATGGAAGGAGCAGTCGGATGGAAAAGTCTTCCAGAAGAAAGAGAAAGAGGAGAGAAAGAAAGAACGTAAGTCAAAAGACACAAGACATGACCACTTGAATGTTCCAAGTCTGTTAGTCCATTTGGTTGTTATTCTGGGTTAATACCTCAATATAATGCATCATAATAAAAATAGCAATACATGTTACATTACCTCTTTGTGTGTGTGTGTGCATAATTATCTCTTCAGGACAGTGTGTAAAGAAGTCACAGGAATGCTGAGTGAGACTCCTACAGGTGACAAAGTGGGCTTCATTTATTTGAAACAGAAATTAAATTGTTGACAAAGACTTTCTTCTAATTGCTCTGCTTTATCTGAAATGTCACGTCATGTTCAAAGAGTTGTGGTAGGCACAACAGGGTATGCTGATTTGTTCATCATAATCTGTTCATCAAAGTTTAACTCTTCATTCTTTTTATGCTTTATTTAACCATGATCAGTCACATTGAGATCTCTTTTTCAAGTGAGCCCCGGGATTAATGTAGCAATGTGTAACAAAGCTAAATATCCCGATTCAATCAAAGCTAGAAACCAGGCTTCTAGGGTAGGAGAACAACAACCTATTTACTCTATGATGAGAAACCATGAATGATTTAATATGCAATGAGTACAACTTTTTATTTCACTTTAAACACAGAGCTTTGAATGTGTGAATTCAAGCATGTTTACAGGGCAAAACAAGGGTGTCTGAACTGTATTGAGTATGGGCTAAGTGTGTGCTAAACAAATGTTCTAAAGATAATTATATTTGAAAAACGCATACAATATCAACATTCCAGACTAAGTTATGTCAAACTATTTAAACTGTTCACATTAGATATGCATAATTGTCGCAGTGCAACAAATAGAACTTCCACATGGTATTCACTTCCACATGGTATTCACTTCCACATGGTATTCACTGAAAACATGGTGACTCTGACCATGTTGACCTTATAGACCATAACTGGTCAAGTCTTTTTATTTTAGTAAGTTAAAGATATGTTTCAGTATAGTTTTGTTTGTCAAACCTTGCCTTGTTAATTGTTTTATTTCAGTTTACGAAATAGTTTTTTCATTATTCGTTTTCGTGTTAGTTTGCTGTAATAATCTTCTTCCACACAGCTTTGATCATCATGCGGCTCGCTCGGGCCGAGTATGGAGCAGGTCCTTTCCAGGTCTCCCAGTGGAGGCCGGAGGCCCAGCCGATGTGTTCGCCGGCGGGGTGCCAGTCTCCGTTCAGGATGGCAGAGCCACAGCGACTGTACCACCACCCTCCTCCTCCCTCCGAGAAGCTGCATGTGTTCTCGGCGATGTCTCCAAAGATGCAGGGCGAGCAGCCGTCATTGTCCTTGTCAGTTGTGCTGAAGCCAAAGCCATACTGGTCAATGCCGGCGTTTTCCCCACGAATGGCGTCACCTACGGAGAGACAGGGAGGGATGAAGAGAGAGTACTTCAGTTCTAATTCACTCTTGATTATATTGACTTCCAAAGTATACACCATTTATAAATATCAACCCAGAATACATATCATATGACATATGTGATGTGTAATGGTCCCATTGCTGCCACCAAATGTGAAATAACTATAACACTGAAGTAAATGATAAGACCCCTGCCACCTTGTGCTGTTGAAATTCACCGTTACCTGCGTTGCCCCTGTAGGCTCCAACGTTCAGCTTATAGGCCTCCTTCTCCGTGCCCAGATGGAAGTCACTGTACTCAGCGAAGGCAGTGCCCCCTTCAAAGTCCACAGATCAACCCGCATGGTCGATCTCAGCCCCCAACCCCCCTTGGTTAGAGCAAACACCTTACTCAGACCCAGCCAGTGGTCCTCTAGGAAACAACAGCAAAGAGAACTGAATTGAGTGAAAAATGTGAAAAATGTACTTAACATAAATCCACTGCAGCATGCCGAACCCTCTATGATAGGTTGACTTAGAAGTAAACATGAGCATTATAAACAAATGCATTTCAATGTTTTCAGTATCAGTTGCATCAGTTGCATCAGTTGCATATCAGCAAGCATTTCACAAAACACCTGTACACAATATCAATGTACTTTTGAATCAACAATGTTTTTGACAAGTTGTTTTGTTGTGAACAAAACGGTCCAAGAATGGAACCCTGTGGAACTCCATTAACTCGTGCAAGCCTGGCAACACCTTCAACATTCTATAGCTAAGCTTTACCGCCCCTTTGTGGTTGTGTAACCAAATGACAATAGTAGATATTAGTGATGCACCAATATGATATTTTTGGCTGATACCGATATTTTCCTTGCCAAAAGAAATGATACCGATAACCAATATTTAAAATTTTAGCGGCCTTTTAAGCATTCTAGTACAGTTAAATAGTTAACACACACACACATGGATGCAGCGGTCTAATTCACTGCATCTCAGTGCAAGAGGCGTCACTACAGTCATTGGTTCGAATCCAGGCTGTATCACATCCGGACGTGATTGGTAGACCCATAGGGCGGCGCACAATTGGCCCAGCATCGTACAGATTTGGCTTGCCAAGTTAAATAAAGGTTAGACACACACACACCACACTGACCAAAAAGTTATTTTGTTGGCATTAACGTATGTCCCCATTACCAGTAAAACATAATCAAACCTATTTTTCTTACTTCCTTGCTATGCTCTTTCATGGTTAATATGTTCAGTTGTTTCATTCTCAACCAGGATTTCATCATACATGTCAAGCAGTTAAGTTTCAGCTCTGTCTGTCCATGGCCTCTCTTCCTTGGTGCGCACTGTCACTGTGTCCGTTTCCATCTTGTCCTGTTGTGTATATAACATTTCACATAAACCCTGTTTCTGGTCTGGATCAAAGTAGCGGTCCTTGTACCTAGCATTGAGCATGGTGGTGACACAGTAAAGAGGCTCAGAGAGAATGCCACCAAATCGCTTGTTCACAGCCTTGAGTACTTTTGTAAGTTTTAACCCCACGGTCTGTGTCAGCAGTTTTGTTGAGCAGGCGTTTCAATACAGAGGGTATCACGTCTGCTGCAGACGCAGTTGATTAGCTTATTAATGGAGTCAGTTGTTCGAATGGCGCTAGGAGTGTGTTCATGTTTCAAACATGTTCTCAAATGCCATTGAAATGGCAGCAGCGGTATGAGAACCAGCACATTCATGAACATGCAATACGACTTTCCTCAGTTCGAAATCCTCGTCGACCCACTGTGCTGTCAGACTCAGCATGCTCATGGGGCTGACATGGCTGGTCCAAATGTCAGTTGTGACGCCTGTAGCAAGTAGCTCACAGTTGCACATTTCAACAAAATTGTGTAACTCCGGTAGGGCAACATCTGAAAAATAGTGTGTACCGGGGCTCGACCAGTCGGTGAAAGCCAACATCATCCACGACAGAGGACGGTTGATTGTCAAGGGCAATGAAACCATTATCTTAGCGAGTTGTCTCGCTGAAATGTTCTTACTCTTTCAAATGACTGCTGGACTTGAACTTGTTTAGTTGTTGGAAGAGTGTGCTTAGTATTTTCCTGCTTTTGTTCTGTGTAGCGCTGTATTTTTCGTGGCGTCATTACGTCATCTACCTACATTATATAGGTATGCACATCATCTACCTACATTATATAGGTATGCACGTCATCTACCTACATTATATAGGTATGCACGTCATCTACCTACATTATATAGGTATGCACGTCATCTACCTACATTATATAGGTATGTACATCATCTACCTACATTATATAGGTATGCACGTCATCTACCTACATTATATAGGTATGCACGTCATCTACCTACATTATATAGGTATGCACGTCATCTACCTACATTATATAGGTATGTACGTCATCTACCTACATTATATAGGTATGCACGTCATCTACCTACATTATATAGGTATGTACGTCATCTACCTACATTATATAGGTATGTACGTCATCTACCTACATTATATAGGTATGCACGTCATCTACCTACATTATATTGGTATGCACGTCAGCTTTGACATCGGCTTTGCACGTCGGCGTCCGATGTTGCCATTTTTAGCTAATATCGTCCGATTCCGATATGCTCACCGATATATTGTGCATCCCTAGTAGAAAAAGTACCTGGCCTAAATATTTAGATGTTTCCATACCTTAAAGGGGGATGTGACTCCTGCAGGCTGAATGACATACACTCCATTGGTGTTTTGATCTGTGTGCAATCTGTCCCTGAAACAAGCAAACACACATGCACATACACAATAACATATTGAAAAAGACAGGGGTCAGGTTAAGAATGGTTGTCCCTTGTGTTTTTCATGTAAGTAAAACAAATGTGTTACATTTACCTTGAACAACTAAAGTTTTTTTCTGGCACTGTACAAACCAGCAGATAAGTAATGGTTACTCCCAGGTTTAAAGGAAATAACATGTTTCTCTGTTTATCAGTGTTGACTGATTTACCTGTGTCTGGTCAGTGAGGCACATGAGACAGATCACCAGTCCACAAAAAATGATCCGTTTCCACATTTTGTCAAATTTTCTGAGAGAGAGGGAGAAAGAGAGAGAGAGTGGGGAGAGTGATGAGAGGGGGGGGAGTGACGAGAGGGACAGAGAGCGAGAGGGACAGAGAGACAGAGAGAGAGAGAGGAAGCGATGAGAATGTCATTTTATTTTCTGCTTTTTGCTTTTAATGGATATCATTGACATCACACTCATTTTTTTATTGTAATCCCAGCAAAATTATCATCTTTTTGAAATGGCTAAAAAGACAGACATTAATATCAAACTTATCTAAAATCTTAGAAAACTAGTGTCAAATATCACAACATTATCACAGAGAACCTGAAACGTCACCCTTTCCACTCCACACACAACATAGTGGTCACCATACATGTACCCTTGAAATTCAGTTTGACTCAATTAGGCAGAAATGAAACTACTAGTTAGACATTTCACACAGAATACATATTATGTAAATTATTATAATCACAACTTAGAAATATGCCTGCATGTGACTAATAAATGTAGATGAACCTACCTTCTCCTGTATTTATTTAGGTTGAGGGTTTGGAGCCATAGGTAATCCCCCGTTCCGTCCCTGTCCCACCCCTGTGGATCCCCTGGAAAGATCCTTGTCATGATATGTGCATGTATTTCATCACCGCAACCATTTGTCACGGTCAGAATACATGACAATAAAAGTAATTAGTAACATAATCCATTGGATTACGCAAAATGAGTAACGTACTTTTGGTAATCTGATTACTTTTGGACACTCCTCAGTTTATGCTGTAGACCAATCAGTTCCCTCTAACACTGCTCTGTGGATGCTCTTCCCTCACATGTATCATCAGTATCTGACACCGATGTTCTAGAATGGGATGGCTCCTCTGTGACTGCTCTGCAAAAACTTTGACATGAGTAATGCTTGATGGAGCAGAAAGATGTAATTGGTTGCGATGCATTGAACCCATAGTGGAGGTATCAGGACCCAGAAAAGGTTTTGTCTTGACACAGCCTGCCAAACACAGCCTCAGAGGTGACCAGATGGGTAACCCTACGAAGCAGGTTTCAGGTGTTAGCGAGGTAACTCAACTCAACTCTGAAAAACTGGCCTTACAAAAGTGGCTCACCTTTTAGCCAGGTCAATTTCTATTGCAACAAATCCTTCAGAACTAGCCTGCTCTGGGGCAGGCTAACTCACGACTAAATCAATAAATATGTAATTATGTTTTGCATTATAACTAAGGTGTTTGGGGCAGTTTTTCCCAAGTAAAAAATTGTGCAATGTGTTGTCTTATGTAAACAGAGTCGTAGATGCTGGGCAGTTCTGTCTCACTGTCTATGCTATTGAGTAGAGAGCAATCACCACAACTGTTCACCCCATGTTAGTGGGCAAATGGACATTTTTAAATTGAAACCCAACGTTAATTTACCTGTTATGACGCACTGATGTTTCAAACTCCGATTTGACGAAAATGTTGACACTAGAATAACTGTTTCTGACTCATATTGATGCCACACAGACCGCTTTTAAAGGGATTTGTGTATTTTTAAAGGGAGTCACTCTTTAAGGTTAGGGCTATGTTTAAGGGAGAAGTTACGAGAGTTAGACCTGATCAGGTGAATCTGTGCATGCGTTTAGCCAGCTAACGTCGCCATGATATCACCTTCATGTGTAATCGGGGATTTATGTTCGCTGTGAAAGTGACAGCTATTTATGCTTTACTTCAGTATCCTTTCCCATGCTGTTTTGAACGGGCTTCAAGATTATATAATCTAATTCATTAAAAACGCTGTCATTTAAAAGATATTGTAGTGAACAGCAGGGCAGGGATGTGAACAGGGATTGACACTAAGGGTTGCCCTATTGTCTGCGGGAAGTGTATTGAGCAGTCGTACTAGTTGAGCCCACTCTGAGGTTGCCCCATTGGGTAGGTGATTTTTTTTTTTAAATAACTAAACTGAAAATAATTCCAGCCTAAAACGGATCTTTCTCGTTCCTCCCCATTTTTTAGTCGAGCAAGTTAAACCTGTTCTGCATTTTTTTTTTACTGACAACAAAAATACAAAGAATTCCACAACTGATCGTTCTGGTTCCTCCCCTATGTGTAGGTGAAAGGCTTGTACTGTATATAACATTTCTGCATGTAAATAGCTCATTTATATTTTCGGTCAAGTGATCATAATCTTTGGTCAACCAAAAAAGATTCCTGACTTGTCTTTCAAACCTTCACATAAATCCCTGCAAACACCTTTACGCATCACGCCAACAGGGTTAACTCACATGGTGGGAATTGTAACGTGGCTCATATAGTGAGAATTGCTACAATATACACTGATTATCAAAACATTAGGAACACATGCTTTTTCCTTGATATAGACCAACCATGTGAATCCAGTTGAAAGCTATGATGCCTGATTGATGTCCCCTACTAAATCAACTTCAATCAGTGTAGATGAAGGGGAGGAGACAGGTTAAATCATGATTTTTAAGCCTGGAGACATGGAATGTGTATGTGTGCCATTCAGAGGGTGAATGTCCAAGACAAAATATTTAAGGGCCTTTGAATGGAGTATGGTAGTAGGTGCCAGGCGCATCGGTTTCAGTGTGTCAGTATCTGCAACGCTGCTGGGTTTTTCACACTCAACAGTTTCCCGTGTGTATCAACAATGGTCCACCACCCAAAGGACATCCAGTCAACTTGACACAACTGTGAGAAGCATTGGAGTCAACATGGGCCAGAATCCCTGTGGAATGCTTTCCACACTTTGTAGGGTCCATGCCCGGACGAATGGAGGCTGTTCTGAGGGCAAAAGGGGGTGCAACTCAATATTAGGAAGATGTTCTCAATATTTTGTACACTCAGTGTATATATATGTTTTTTTCAATCACTTTGGCACATTTATCAAATGTAAGTGGTATATTTACAAAACCCGAATTTCACTTTTAATGCCCCGTGTTTTATGTTCAGAATCTTTGAGCACTATTTCGTGTTGAACACTTCCACCAGAGTCATTAATGCAAAATAATTTTGGGTAAATGTGAAATACCATAGTTTAGTCACAAGCTGCAGAACTGTACTGTACTGTGTGGTCTTAGGCATACTCCCTCTAAGTCTCCTCTCTCTCTCTTTATGTCTCCCCTCCCCCATCATGGAGAACCTGAGCCCCAGGACCATGCCTCAGGACTACCTGGCCTGATGACTCCTGTCTGTCCCTGTCCCCAGTCCTCCTAGTAGTGCTGCCAATCTAGTTCTAGTGTTTCTACCTGCGGCTATGGAACCCTGACCTGTTTTACCATAGGTGTTACCTTGTCCCGGACCTACTGTTTCAACCCTGTCTCTCACTCTCTCTCTTGGACCTGCTGTTTGGACCTCTGAATGCTTGTCTATGAAAAGCCAACTGCGTCGTACCTAAGAACAGCCCTTAGCTGTGGAATATTGACCATCATGAACTGGGTGGTTCAAGCCCTGAATTCTGATTGGCTGACAGCCATCAGATCGTATACCAAGTGCATGACAAAACATGTATTTTTACTGCTATAGTTACGTTAGTAACCAGTTTTTAATTGCAATAAGGGACCTCAGGGTTTGTGGTATATGACCAATATACCACGGCTAGGGGCTGTATCCAGGCACTCCGCCTTGCGTTGGGCCTAAGAACAGCCCTTAGCTGTGGTATATTGGCCATATACCACAAACCCCCGATGGGTTTGTGGTAACAGTACAAGTTTAAACCGTCCCCTCGCCCATACCCGGGTGCGAACCAGGGACCTTCTGCACACATCAACAACTGACACCTACGAAGCGTCGTTACCCATCGCTCCACAAAAGCCGCGGCCCTTGCAGAGCAAGGGGAACTACTACTTCAAGGTCTCAGAGCAAGTGACGTCACTGATTGAAACGCTATTTAGCGCCCACGCTAACTAAGCTAGCCGTTTCACATCTGTTACACTCACCCCCCTTTGACCTTCCTCCTTTTTCCGCAGCAACCAGTAATCTGGGTCAACAGCATCAATGTAACAGTATAAATTTAGACCGTCCCCTCGCCCATACTCGGGCGCGAACCAGGGACCTTCTGCACACATCAACAGTCACCCTCGAAGCATCGTTACCCATCGCGCCACAAAAGCCGCGGCCCTTGCAGAGCAAGGGGAACTACTACTTCAAGGTCTCAGAGCAAGTGATGTCACTGATTGAAACGCTATTTAGCGCCCACGCTAACTAAGCTAGCCGTTTCACATCTGTTACACCTTATTGCTATTAAAAACTGGTTACCAATGTAATTAGACCGGGCCTTATTGCTTAATTATACCAAACCGCCTCGGACTGTCACGTCTACTCCTGCTCCTGCCCTCTGGTGTGTGACATCGCCGTAATACTAACCACAGGTCCTGGGAATCATCATTACATCCACCTGGCACTCATCATTATGATTCACACATGGACCTCATTATAGGTCCCTTCCCTTTGTTCATTCCTCAAGTTAGTATTATTCCTGTTTTCATGCATCTCGCCACTGTTACACTGTCTTGTTTCATGTTTGTTGTTTATTCAGTGTTTTACCTGTACCTCGACTCACAGCGTCATCATTACAGAATACCAACTCAAACCATGGAAGCAAATCTCTCTGACAGTCAATGAACAGGGCTCTCTTTTACATCAACACCATGACCAGCTGGCATAACTGGGATCGGCTTTGGAGGAGGTTCTTCACAGTGTGCAACATCTCAAACACACCCGGGAGGCGTTGCCTTCATCCAGCGGAGGATACTCTACAACCAGGCGACCCAGTGAGCCAGTACATCAGCCCATTCATCAACCCGCTCAAGTCAGCGATCCCTCCCGGATAAATATGACGTTACACCATCCAAATGCCGTGGCTTCCTACTTCAGTGCTCCCTCTACTTTTTGCATCAGAGGGGAGCTCCCACCTCAGAGAGGTCCACGGTAATTTCTCTGCTGACTGGGCGGCATCCAGTAGGTGGAATGAGCTGGCACTTCGCACGCTATTTAGAAGAGGTTTGTGTGAAGAGGTCCAGACGGAACTGGCCTGTCGAGACGACAATCTCACCTTGGACTCACTCATTGCGATGGCCATCCGTCTGGTTAACCTACTTCAGGCGCGTCTGCCCTCTCATCATTTCTCTCCCTCCCTCAATGAATACTCGGGATCAGAGCCAGAACCCATGGAGGTAGGGTTCACTCGTCTCCACGCTGCGGAGTGCCACAGACAGATACAGCTGGGGCGCTGTCTGTACTGTGGACAAGGAGGGCATGAGCTCCAGAGTTGTCCGGCATATCCAAATTCAGGATCCACAAGAACAGATGGATGGTCACGTGAGACTCCAGCACCTAGGGCAGGAGTGAATATTCCATCTTCATCAGGCCCTTTTTGGTGTCCATCACACTAGCTGATTGTCCCTCATGTACTTTGTCAACAGCGTTAGTGGATTCCGGTGCCACTGGGAACTTTATTGACCAGACCCTTGCCTCCTCTCTTAACATCAACTCATACCCGCTCTCCTCTCCTTTTCCGATTCAAGTCCTGGGTAGTCGGCCTCTTGGGTCCAGAACCGTCACCCACATCACTCAACCACTCACCCTCACCATTTAATCCGTGTAGTCCACTCATCAGGAAAACATCCCCCTTCATCACCAGTGCACCAGTTCACAAGATAATTCTCGGTCTCCCTTGGCTTCAACGCCATAACCCTATCATTTCATGGTCGAGGATGAGAATCAGACTGGGCTCTTTTCTTCACCAGGTTCGACTTCATGCTGACCTATCGCCCAGGTTCCAAGAACATCAAGGCCGATGCCCTGTCCTGTATCTACGATTCGGGAGAGGGTCCTGTCCAGAGTGCACCTATAATCCCATCCTCCCAAGTTGTAGGTCCAGTGGCCTAGGATGCAGAGAGGGAGCCCACAGCCCTGAACTGTCCTCCTGAGCTCATCTACATTCCCACAGGGATAAGGGATTGGCTGCTGACCTTGGAATACACAGCTGTCGTTGCTGGACATCCAGGTATTTCTCACACTATCCACTCCATCGCTGAGAAGTACTGGTGACCCACTTTGGCGCAGGAACTAACTTATGTCAACTCCTGTTCCATATGTGCCCAAACCAAGTCCCCCCGGAATGCACCAGCAGAGAAGCTCCTCCCGCTTCCCGTGCCTCAGCGACCCTGGTCTCATCTATTCATTGACTTTGTAACCAATCTCCCAGCTGACGGTTTCCGCACCATTCTGGTGGTAGTGGATAGATTTTCTAAGTCATGTCGTTTAATCCCTCTTCCTGGTCTCCCCACTGCTCTCCAGGTCGCTGAGGCACTCTTCCGGCATTATGGCTTTCCGGAGGACATCGTCTCCGACCGTGGTCCCCAATTCACATCACGAGAATGGACAGCCTTAGCCTCACTTCCCGGGTACCGGCCTCAGTCCAACGGGCAAGTGGAGAGGATGAATTCTTGAGGAGTTCTTGAGGAGTCACTGTCAAGACCGGCAGGATGAGTGGGCACGATTTCTTCCATGGGCAGAGTTTGCCCAGAGCTCGCTGCATCACTCCTCCACTGGGTTGACGCCCCTTCCAGTGTGTTCTGGGTTTTCAGCCGGCCCTAGCCTCGTGGACCCCGGGCCAGACCAAAGCTCATGCAGTTGATGAGTGGTTCCGGCACGCAGAAGTGTGGAGAGACGCTCACGTAAGATTCCAGCGCGCCTTCCATCGTCAAAAAGAACAGGCAGACTGCCACCGTAGTGAGACCCCTGGGGATCGCATCTGGTTCTCTACCAGGAACCTCTCACTCCACCTGCCCTGGAAGGAATGGCCCGACAAAACGGCCTCAGTTTTAGGTTCTCCGGAGGGTCAACGAGGTGATATAGGTTACAACTGCCCCGTCACTACCGTATCTCACCCTCGTTTCATGTCACCCTTCTCAGGCCGGTGGTTCCTGGTCCCCTAGCTGATGCTGCCCCCCCCCCCCCCCCCCCCCCCCCCCCCCCCCCCCCCGAGGGCAGTCAGATCTCTGCTGGGAGGGGTATGGCCCTAAGGAGCGGTGTTGGGTTCCGGTGGAGGACATTCTGGATCCCAACATCATCTGTGATTTCCACCTTCGCCACCCATGTTTTATTAAACGTTTCACCTGCACCTGCTTCTCGACTCACAGCATCATCCTTACACAGACCTTATTGCCTAAAATATATACAAATTAATTGTTTGATACAATATTTGACCATATTTGATTAGTTTCTTAGGCATGTTGCAAGGATCCCATTGTCTATTCTAGGGATTCTATATGTTATTTCTTTAGGTACATTTTAATCTTCTCACAAAGTCAACAGGAGTGCTATCTAAAGGTCTCAACTAATGGCGGGGAAGAAAATGTGTTAAAGTTTCAGAGCAAGTTCTGGCCCAGGTGAGAGGAGAGTTTTCAGGAGTGTCCCAATCCTCAAAAATAGATGTACTGTCATCGTTTCCTTTCCTTCATGAGGGTACAGTTGAGTCGGAAGTTTACATACGCCTTAGCCAACTATATTTAAACTGTTTTTCACAATTCCTGACATTTAATCCCAGTAAAAATTCCCTGTCTTAGGTCAGTTAGGATCACCACTTTATTTTAAGAATGTGAAATGTCAGAATAATAGTAGAATGATTTATTTCAGCTTTTATTTCTTTCATTACATTCCCAGTGGGTCAGAAGTTTACATGCACTCAATTCGTATTTGGTAGCATTGCCTTGAAATTGTTTTGTGAAGTGCACCAGTCCCTCCTGCAGCAAAGCACCCCCACAACATGATGCTATCACCCCCGTGCTTCACGGTTGGGATGGTGTTCTTCGGCTTGCAAGCCTCCCCCTTTTTCCTCCAAACATGACAATGGTCATTATGGCCAAACAGTTCTATTTTTGTTTCATCAGACCAGAGGACATTTCTCCAAAAAGTATGATCTTTGTCCCCATGTGCAGTTGCAAAACGTAGTCTGGCTTTTTATGGTGGCTTCTTCCTTGCTGAGCAGCGTTTCAGGTTCTGTCAATTATAGGACTCATTTTACTGTGGCAATAGATACTTTTGTATCGGTTTCCTCCAGCATCTTCACAAGGTCCTTTGCTGTTGTTCTGGGATTGATTTGCACTTTTCGCACCAAAGTATGTTCATCTCTAGGGGACAGAAGGCATTTCCTTCTTGAGCGGTATGACGGCTGCATGGTCCCATGGTGTTTATACTTGCTTACTACTAATGTTTGTACAGATGAACGTGGTACCTTCAGGCGTTTTGGAAATTGCTCCCAAGGATGAACCAGACTTGTGGAGGTCTACAATTTTTTTGAGGTCTTGGCTGATTTCTTTTGATTTTCCCATGATGTCAAGCAAAGAGGTACTGCGTTTGAAGGTAGGCCTTGAGATACATCCACAGGTACACCTCCAATTGACTCAAATGATGTCAATTAGCCTATCGGAAGCTTCTAAAGCCATGACAAAATGTTATGGAATTTTCCAAGCTGTTTAAAGGCACAGTCAACTTAATGTATGTAAACTTCTGACCCATGGGAATTGTGATTAAGTGAAGTAATCTGTCTGTAAACAATTGTTGGAAAAATTACTTGTCATGCACGAAGTAGATGTCCTAGCCAACTTGCCAAAAGTATAGTTTGTTAACAAGACATTTGTGGAGTGGTTGAAAAACTAGTTTTAATGACTCAAACCTAAGTGTATGTAAACTTCCAACTTCAACTGTTCATGGAAGGTAACATTAGTCTGATGGCAACATATCCAGCCATTTTACCTTTGGTAGAGGTAGTGATGTAACAGAGGCTAAAAAGGAGGATCTTCACAACCATAAAGAACAGCCAATGCAGGCATTAAAGACACAAATCAACCTTATAAAGCCATAATTAAAATCCAATACCTGTGTAATCAGCAGGAATGTTAGTTTCCGGGAGTAACTTTGGATCTTTGCTATAGATTTGCTATGGCTCTTTGACAGCGTTGTACTGTAGCCTAATCAATGAAGTGAAAGAATACCTCTCAGACATGTGACAACACTTATACAAATGAGTAAATTGCCATCAGATAATTTCCCATCTTTATACAGCATTTGTCATCCATGTTGTTGTTTTTCTTCCAGAAGAGAGAGAAAGAGGAGAGAAAGAAGGTAAGTCAAAAGACACAAGACATGACCACTTGAGAATATTCAAAGTCTGTTAGTCCATTTAGTCCTCATTCTGGGTTATCCTGGGTTAATACCTCAATATAATACTTCCATATATATATATAGTATGTGTGGCACAGGAGGCTGCTGAGGGGAGAACGGCTCATAATAATGGCTGGAATGCAACAAGTTGAGTGGCTCAGTTGGTAGAGCATTGGTGCGTTCAACACCAGGGTTGTGGGTTCGATTCCCACGGGGCACCAGTAAGGAGAAGTAGTAAGTAAGAACATGTATGCAGTCACATAACTTTTTTGCTGTCTGGGGAGGTTCCCATTGCTTGGAAGGCAGCCATGGTTTGTCCTGAGATCAAGCTGATCCTAACTGTTCTAGGCTTATATCTATTTTTCCCTGTTAATCAAAAGTGTTGGAAAAACTTGTTAATAATCAACTGACTGGCTTTCTTGATGTCTATATATTCTCTCTGGTATGCAATCTGGTTTCCCGCTCAGGTTTTGGATGTGTCACTGCAACCTTAAAGGTCCTCAATGATGTCACCCTAAAAATAAATGTAGCAACGTTTAACAAAGTTAAAGGTCCATCATCAATCAAAGCCAGAAAACAGGGTTCTAGGGTAGGAGAACAACAAACCTATTTACTGTATGATGAGAAACCATACATGATTTAATATGCAATTAGTACAACTTCTATTTCTCTATAAACACAGAGCTTTGAATGTGTGAATAGAAGCCAAATGAATGGTTTCTGAACATTATTGAATATGTTTGTGCTAAACAAATGTTCAAAAATGTATTTTATTTAAAAATGCATGCAATATCAACATTCTACAATATGAATTGTCAAACTGTGATGAAACTTCAGAAGTTAGATGTAGAATTGTTGCAGTGTAACAAATAACTTCAAGGTATTTTCTCTTTTCAAGGTATTAACTCATTGTAGACTTTAGAGGGTAAAAAAGTGTAAAAAATGTATATTTTCTATTTCTGTCACTTACATGTTGGCTCTGACTTATGCACCATGAAATAATACAACAAAGCAAATGGGATAAACAAATAGTGTGTTGATTGCACAACAGATCCAAATAAACAGACCATTCAAGCTAAGCAATATGGCACGATATGTAGGCATCACTCCATGGAACACATAGCTGTGTGTGTTCCAGTTATTTCAATGGTTTCCTCTACTCATGCCCACTAATATGGCTCAGACCAGTGGTCATAAAGCAAAGGAGACATAGGCCTAGGAAACCATTTCAGATGTATTGAGACATGGCCTCACACAGACTTGATCATCATGCGGCTGGCTCGGGCCGAGTATGGAGCAGGTCCTTTCCAGGTCTCCCAGTGGAGGCCGGAGGCCCAGCCGATGTGTTCGCCGGCGGGGTGCCAGTCTCCGTTCAGGCTGGCAGAGCCACAGCGACTGTACCACCACCCTCCTCCTCCCTCCGAGAAGCTGCACGTGTTCTCGGCGATGTCTCCAAAAATGCAGGGCGAGCAGCCGTCGTTGTCCTTGTCGGTTGTGCTGAAGCCAAAGCCATTCTGGTCAATGCCGGCGTATTTCCCACGGATGGCATCACCTACGGAGAGACAGGGAGGGATGAAGAGAGAGTACATCAGTTCTACTTCACTCTTGATTATATTGACTTCCAAAGTATACACCATTTATAAATATCAACCCAGAATACATATCATATGACATATGTGATGTGTAATGGTCCCATTGCTGCCACCAAATGTGAAATAACTAGAACACTGAAGTAAAAAATATGACCACCGTTACCTGCATTGCCCCTGTAGGCTCCAACGTTCAGCTTATAGGCCTCCTTCTCCGTGCCCAGACGGAAGTCACTGTACTCAGCGAAGGCAGTGCCCCCTTCAAAGTCCCACAGGTCGACCCGCATGGTCGATCTCCACTCCCTGCGCTTTGTTAGAGCAAACACCTTACTCAGACCCAGCCAGTGGTCCTCTAGGAAACAACAGGGTAGAGAAGTGAATTGAGAAGAGAAAAACAGACAGTATAGGGAAACCTCTATAAGTTGCCTTAGAGGTAAACATTATTATAGACAAAAATTCATTTAAATTTGGCCAACATTGGCTCAGCAAAGTACACAGTTTACAGTATTAGTTGCTGGTGAAATGTGAGGTGCTCAGAGGGACTCTTCATTACTCCGTAGATGCCCAAAGCCTTGTTTGTACACTGCCCACTTCCTGTTGAAAAGAACCTCTGCCCCAGTGCGCCTTTGAAAGACTGTCCAGCCTCCGTCTGCCAGCATCTCACAATACACCTGTATACAACATCAATGTACTTTTGAATCAAGAAATCGTTTTTTTGTGAACAAAAACTGTCCAAGAAAGGAACTCTGTAGAACTTCAGTAACTCTTGCAAGCCTGGCGACACCAACATTCCATAGCTAAGCTTTACTGCCCCTGTGTGGCTGTGTAACCAAATGACAACAGTAGATCTAGTACCTGGCATAAATATTTAGATGTTTCCATACCTTAAAGGGGGATCTGACTCCCGCAGGCTGAATGACATACACTCCACTGGTGGCTCGAGGGGAGAGAGTTTTGATCTGTGTGCAATCTGTCCCTGAAACAAGCAAACACACATGTACATACGGTACATGAACTCTTGTCTTTCCAATGTAAGTGATTTAAAAAAAATAACAGACTTACCTTGAACAACTAAAGTTGTTTTCTGGCCCTGTACAAAACCAGCAGATAAGTAATGGTTACTTCCAGGTTTAAAGGAATAACATGTTTCTTTGTTTATCAGTGCTGACTGACTGTATATTTACCTGAGTCTGGTCAGTGAGGCTGATGAGACAGACAACCAGTCCACAAAAAAATATCCTATTCCACATTTTGTCAAATCTTCTGAGAGGGAGAGATGAAAATGTCATTTTAGTTACTTTTTCTTCTGCTGTTTCCTTATTATCCCTGTGTGACCCAACGTTGTAAAAATGCAATGTTTCCTAAATTGCGTCCTTTACAGGTCCTAAACAGAAAAGTTATGTCAAACATGGATAATATCCTTAGACCCAGATTTATCTCTTAGTAGTATTCGGTGTGTGTTAGTATGATTATTGTGCCATCAGTAACCTGTCCACATCTGAAACCACACGGGTCCCCTACACAAGCAAGCATTTGTTGTAGGCCATTCTTGCAAGTAAATTACTTTTTCTGTCTCCTCTAAAATGTAGTGATTATATAGAAATCCCAAAATTGAGAAAGACATTCTGAGCCAGAGCTACTGTACTTTTGTTACAAAACTCAAACATTCGGAGAGAACTTGAAACATCACCATATCCACTCCATTAATAACAAAACAGTAAACACCATACATACATGTACCCAAATAAGGGAAAAGGTAAAATTATAGATGATTTTTTGTTATGCTGCCGTCATTAGACATTCCACACAGGATAAATATTATAATCGCAAATTTGAAATTGCCATCGGGTGATTCACATATGTAGAGAGAACCTACCTCTGCCCGTATATTCCTTTATGGTGTATTGTCTACGACCAGTCAGTTTAGAGAGGATTTCCTATTTATTGACTCAAGCACCGCCTACTGTACACACTCCGACTCCACGTTTCCAGTTTAGTGTTGTCAGATGCCTCTAAGTATCACAGACAGGGCTCACAGACAGGGCGTTTTCACTTAGGGACCAATGGAAGGACCTAAAATGTGCAAACTCCTCTCAACCGGGGCACCGGGCCATGCAAAATAAACTTGCCCATAGTGTTGTTGCGGAAAACCTCTCCCCCACACCGTGCTTGTGCTAATGTTATTGTGGGCGATCCCTGTTACTCAGAGCCCTCACTCCAAAGCAAACACTCGACATTCCAATACTGGACTTTACAGGAAATTACGAACAGCCAGGAATACACACAGCACAGTCCAATGAACAAGAAAGCAAAATAAAAGTATGGACACTCTTGTTACCAACTCCATATGTGTTTATCTCTCAAATGTCTTTAGATATATCCTATTCAAAAACAATTTCAGTGTTTCAAAAGTAATTGTTTCCTAACTACTAGCGCCACCCTCTGGTCCAGGTAAGAACAACCATTGGATAGGAGAACTACAGGATTAAAATGAATAAAACCAGGAAACACCTGTAGTACTCTACTTGATTTATGTAACAAGGCTATGGCCTTAGCTCTAGGTTCACTCTACCACAGTACATGTGTTAGACTGTCTCTTGAGGGTTGGTTGTAGCAATCAGGACAGTCAAACCAAGCACTCTTATGATAACACTAAGTGAGGATAATAAAATGTGGCACATTGGCTGTGTACTGAGTACTGTTCTGTATGTACTATCAATATGAAACAAACGTACAGCAATATCTACATTCTGAAAGACGTGAAAAAGCTCATCGCAATCAAATCCAGAAGAATTTAAAGATACAGCTGGATATAAAGTAGTGATAGGTTTATTAATGTTTGCTCTTTTGACAGAGTAACATGGTACAGCAAGTTATCAATAAGCAATTCCAAACCTGCTGTACATAAACATTTGCACACATATTTTTTAAATGCACATCGAAGTTCAGAACAAACTCCTTTTAAAGCATTTTTTCCCACTTTCAACACATCACATAATATACATGAGCATAACATTGTGTGAAACCTTGCCTCTTGTATTAAGATGTATTATTAAGATATACATTTTATTTATGGATTCAAGAGGTTGTGTGTAGATGGTCTTCATCTTAGAACAGTGGTTAAAAACTATTTGTGGGTGTTAGTAAGATGATCAATGATTATGTTTCTGAATGTATGAGTATTTGATTGTATCTCTTCAATCATGCATACACTACATGCTGTGTGTGAAATAATCTAAATACATGCAAAACTCAAGTGTGTGTGTGTGTGTGTGCATAGACACACAGCCAGGGTGCTCCTGGTCTCTCCAACACAGACAGGTCACTGACTGATTACCTGAGTCTTCATTCACCATCAGTTTATTCTACTGATTGACATCCAGGAGCACTCTGAACTACCTCCCTTGACATTAACCCAACTGACTCAGAACAAAGAGCAGGGTTCCATCTTTGAAAAGCGGAATGGACCTAGAACAGTGCCCTGAGGAACACCATCTACATCTTTCTCCACTGTCAGTTGAGTTTTGGGGTCATGGAGGCACTATGATGATCAGGTGACACAGATCTCTCGTGCCCACACAGGAGGCTTGCTGTCATATGGGACACAATTTTGGTTTCCATCTGTCCTCCCCTCGTCCTTCCTTCCCTCTTTGTCTTTCTCCATCCCTTTCTGGTACCTCTCTCCAAATGTTTTAGGCCCACCAGGTAGTTCTGACTCAGGATATGCACAGTAGGGGTTCTCTAGAACTTTTAGAACTCTGCGGACCTGAGAGATTGAACAAGAGTTGATTTAACATAATGAGCAATGATATACAGGGTCGGGTACTAACGGATTACATGTAACAGGGATGACGTAATTAGACCACAAAAATGAAGTAACTAATCAACCCAGATTACATTTTTTTTTTATTATAATAATCGGATTACAGTTAGTTTTAACAGCTGATTACATTTTGAATTACTTCAACTAATATCAAGATGTGAGCTGCATGTGTTTGACTCAAGCACACTGAAGTAGCAGGTTTTTACATTTTAAGCAGACGCTCTTATCCAGAGTGATTTACAGGAGCATAATAGGGTGACGTGTCTTGCTCAAGGGCACATCAGATGTTTCACCCAGTTGGCTCGTGGATTATAACCAGCAACCTTTCGATTACTAGCACAACATTCTTAACTGCTAGGCTACCTGCCATTACACAACCCGGAAGTCACCTTTCAGTGGGAATGGAAGGTTTTCCTAATATATTTTAAAATCTCAAACGGCCAAGTTCTCTCCTTTTTTAAAACTAAAATCATCAGACCCCCACTTACTGAAAACTGAATCATCCAAAATTTCATCAGGATCTTTGGGTCAAAATTATTTTTTTGGTTAGTCAACATAGCTCCATTCTGTTCATTTCCCAAGTACTGGAATGACACATGACAAATCAGCTGCTTACTCAGCTAAACTTCTAGTTTCAGTAGAAATGAATACACTAAAATCAACCCGTCTGCCTTTCAGAAAGATCTACGTGTTTTGCAAATTTAGAATAGTCCACATTCAAAGTATTTGCACAATTGATCATCCAACTCATGAAATAATCTGATTACTCCTGGATCTGTTACATCTGTCTATTGACGTCTTTATCATAGTAGACTGTTATGGGTCAGACATTCAGATGAACATTTCCTCTTTTACTGGCCATGATCTGCTTGGTGGCTGGGTGGAGTAGGCCCATTGCGCAACCAAAGACTGAGTGTTGGGAATGCTTTCCTTGGAACCTGACAGTGCAGCTGACCTTTTAGCAGGGATGCCATTTCATCAAGAAGAGGCATAAGGCAGCGGAGCCAGCACTTGCCTAAAGATATCTGCAGCATAAACTGACAAGGCAGATGCTGGCTAACCAAAAGATATTTTCCAAAAGTAATCAGATTATTTTCATCCATATTGGGTGACCGTTTAGAATTTACAGCACTTTTTGTACATAGTCCATTTTTGAGGGCCAAAAGTATTGAAACAAATTCACTTAAAATGTGTAGTATAAGTTTAGTATTTGGTCCCATATTCCTAGCAAGGAATATTCCTAGCAATGTCACTGTCCCAATACTTTTGGAGCTCACTGTATACTGTAATATAACAACAAACAGAAAGTGCAACAACAAAAATATTCACCATGTGTTGATAGCTGCAGTGTATTTAGTAGATGCAACATGTCAATTCTATACCTCTGAGAAGTCTCCATTTTCAGCAGCCTGTATTGCATTCTGGGCAATGTAGTTGCGGAGCACCACGCGTGGGTTGGTGCTGTCCATCACACGGATCCTCTCTTCCTCTATGGTACACACCTCCCTCGCTCCATCACACTCCTTCACCAACCTCTTCCTGGGTCATCATACACACACGGGGGGATGATGTAAACCATGATTACAACGTGAAACAGACGAGGTTGGTGAGGGGAGGACAGCTCATAATAATTAATAGAATGGAGCGAATGGAATGGTATAAAACACATAGAAACCAGGTGTTTGATGGGTTTGAGACCATTCCATTTATGCTGTTCCAGCCATTACTATGAGCCCGTCCTCCCAATTTAAAGTGCCACCAGCCACCACTGGAGTCAAACAATACCAAGAAAGTATGGATCAATTCATATATGCTTTGGTATGCAGGAAGCATGCTATTTCTTTCATCAATAACCAAGTAAGTGTTTTTAATTGTGTAGGATCCTCGATCTGGCATCTCCTAACTAACCAACCTGTACTGACTGATCCAGCGTAGCCAATCCTCTCTCTGCTTTGCCCTCAGCTCGTCCTGATTGGTGTTCAGCAGCTCCTTCAGTCTGCCCATCTTCTCCAGCTGATGGGCCACCTCTGGTCGGTCTGCCACCAGGCCAAACATGGCTGGGTTGGTCTGGGCCATAGAGAGGACCATAGCCAGCTCACTGTGTGCATAGGGAGTCAAGAGAGGTAAACACTGAGACTAAGGGGCTAGATTGAAAACAGCTAGGAGAATGGGCAACATAGTGCTAGTTAGCTAATTACTTGGTGATAACTATATGAATACATACACTGAGGTGCTATATCTGACATACTTACATTAGCATGTTTAGCTAATATTGCTAGCTACCTACTTAACCACAGATAATAAAAATGTATAGCAACCTTAAACAAGTCATTCTGCACTAAAACAGCTTTAACTTACAGATTATCCTTGTATGATTTTTCTCCAAATCGCTGATTGCACATCAAGGGAACACAACAAAGGATGATATTAGGAACCACAACATCTTGCAAACATGTGATTAGGAACATTTCTGAGAACATTTGTTAGGTTAACCTACTGTATAGCCCAGTCATTTGGGGTTTGTGTGTGAATGAAAATGAGGGGATCACAGTGGATTGGTTGGTGGCAGAATTGTTGAAGTCAATTCCTTCCAAGTTAACCTCAATGCATGTTGTAGAGCATTACATGTTTACATCTTGCATTTCCAATCCTGTGAACTGTGAATTAAAACAGAGTTTCTGATCACTAAAGATCATATTTAGGTTTCATGTGATGGAGGACTAGCCTCCAGGTGGGCCACACCACTGTACCCCCCCTCACCGGGGCTCCATGGTGGGCTTGTTGGCCACCTTAAGCTCCTCCAGGGAGACACACTGCTCCAGGAGGAGGTCCACCACCGGGCCCCCTGTGGCCCCCTTCCCCTCCCCCACCACAGGGCAGGACACGCCACTCAGCAAGCGGAAGGTGTTGGTGAAGTCTGCTCCTGTGAGAGTGAAAGAGAGAGGGTGGACTTTAAATGTTTGGTTGCTGGTTCAAATAACTTGTTGTGCAGAGTTAGTCCTCTCTGTTCATACAGGTACATTATGCCTGTTTTCTGCACAGTTTGTCCCATCCCTCTCCCCATACCTGTGTTGTGCATGAGCTGCAGCAGCTCAGAGACAAGCTCCTGGTCCTCTGGTTCCTTCCGCCTCAGTAGGCCCAGCTTCCTCCTCATGTTGGCCAGGTAGAGGGTCTCATAGAGGGGCATGAACTCATCAAGGATGGCCCCTGCCTGGGATGCATGGAGCTCAGAGCCCAGGGCCTCAGCCAGACGAGCCAGGTTCCAACGGCACACGGACGGCTGGGCTTGGTATGAGTAGCGCCCCCTCCGGTCCGAGGCGTTGCACACAAACTCTGGGTCGAATCTGGAAGATGGGAAGAGATATGGAGTGTTTACCAATAAGCCCTTATGATTAATCGATTATGTACCGTATATAACTGCACAAATTGCATTTTGTTAGCAAAAATATATAACACATTTTAACTCTGTTCTTTCTACCTAATAATACTGTATATTCAGATTTCCTATAAGTTATTTTGTGAGTTATGCACAGCAAGCGTGATACAAGTATCCATTTCCTGAATTAATATGTTTTGATGTCAATAGGATCTTGAAGTTCCTGTTGAAAGGGGAAGTGAGGCAGATGTACCTGTCTATGAAGCCAAAGGGGCCGTAATCCACAGTAAGTCCCAATATGCTCATGTTGTCTGTGTTGAGGACACCATGACAGAAGCCAACACATTGCCACTGGGCCACCAGACGAGCCGTCCGCACTGTCACCTGGGAACACAAGGGGGCGCCACAGAGCAGGTCTACAAATGAATGTAATTTTGTCACAGTGTGTACTTAAGGTGAAATGTATTCACCCTGTATAGTTTATGTACAGCGCTAGAGAATCATTTTAGAATATTAGCAATGTCCATCTGGTACCGTTGTTCATATGGATAATAAGTAACAATCTCATATTTATCATAAGAGTAGAAATACAAAGGGTAGTACAGTTGTATAGTGCTACAGGCACTTCACGTTGAAACTGAAGTTTCAGTGTAGGCTATACCTCTTTGAAAAATGCTGTGTTCCTCTCTTTGCGGTTGCCGTGGCATCGTTGGATGTCAGGGTAAAAGGTGTCGATGACGTAGTCCACTAGCTGAGCCCGAATGTCGTGGCGCCCTGGACTGGGACCCTGTCGGCCTGAAAACTCATCCCGAGACTGAAAGATCTCAAAGGACCCGAACCTGCACAAGCAAGTCAGCATTCAGTACCAAAAGCAGAGTTCATGGCTAGTCAGCTAGTCAGCCAGTCAGTTAGTCAGCTAGTCAGCCAGTCAGTCAGCTAGTCAGTCAGTCAGCTAGTCAGTCAGTCAGCTAGTCAGTCAGTCAGCTAGTCAGCCAGTCAGCTAGTCACCTACTGCTGTTAAATTAATGATTTTCCTTGTTTTCTTTCACCTATGACCCTGGTACCCCACATACAGTAAGAAAGCTATCACAGTAATATAATATGGCCAAATCATCATATTCAATAGATTACTCTCTCTACCACTGAGAACTTGACAAGGGAAATAAATATTGTATAAATCCATCCATTCACCTTCCTACTGTGGTCATCTTGAAGGAAAGGAGACAAGGAAAGGAGGCCATTTATACTTATATTGTAAGTGAGAGGAAGAGGGGAACCACCTGATGAAGGAGGGGGCGATGCGCAGGACCACTGAACACCTCTCCGGGCGGCGCCGGCCATTGTTGAGGGGGTCTCTGTTGACATAGAGGTCCGATGTAACCAGAGACGCGGCACGGGTGGTGGGGATGCCCAGAGCGGCCATGGCCTCGCTGCACAGGAACTCCCGGATGCTGGAACGAAGGACCTTCCGTCCGTCTGACTCTCTGGTGGGACGAGAGAAGAGAAGAGGAGAGAGGAGTACAACCATTACATGGATTAATAATAAGGATAAGATTATAAATGGTCCTCTTGCCAGGTAATAGTACTACCAACTGTACTGACCAACTTTTGTTTGAAATTAGTTATTTTTACAGTTTAGTGAGGCCTATTTTTACAGAGTAGTTTGGCCTACATGTAACGATGTAAAGGAATTGTGATTCTACGCGACTACATGCACATGATAGCTGTGAAACGCAGGTAAAGTCTGACCAAAAGGTGTGTTGGTCCCAGAATCAATTATGAGTGATAGCTATCTGAAATTCACAAGAGTTTTATTCTTTGAGCACAAGTCTTGTGTGCATTCAAATTGGTACAAATCAAATAGAAGTAGACCTACTCAAGCAGTAGTACCAATCACTAGGTGGGCCTGACACAATTCAGATGCCTGTACATTGTTTAGCAATGCAGAAGGTGTTGAAGTGTGCCAAGAAGTTGATCTCTTAAGCAGCTCTGTAGCTGTTGTGTAATTGTATCACATGGCTCTAATCTAGACATGGGAGACTTGGCTGGGATGCCAGATCCATTGAGTCAGCAACTGCCTATTGTGTGCCTGTGCATGGACGAACATTCTGGAACATACCCCTACATTCCAAAGGGCGTGTTTACAGACTTCCAAAAGTATGTCCTAGTTAGCCTACTGCTAAATAAGAGCATATATGTACACAGGTCTAGTGAATTACTAACAAAGAGTGCAAAGGGAAGAGTACATACAACGAACATTAACCTCCTAAAATTAAGCATAGAGCCTAGGCTGTAAATCATAATACTGTTAAAGTTTGTGAAGTAGGCTAATTGTCGGTTGTGATAGGTTTATACAAAAACGCGGACCTTCTTTGAAGACCTATTAGGCCTAGGCAGCTAAACTATTCCAAACCTAGGTCAAAAATAAAAGCTGTTACCTGGAGTAAGGTGTGACACCTGCACCCTTCACCTGTATTTCCCATCGCCCGCATGGGTTGTCACGCTGCATGGTACCGATTTGGTCCGCAGGTGCTTCCACCTCGCCAAGGTAACACACCGCCCCATCTCCCAGCTGTCCAGCAAATAGTCCAAACTGATGACCGCAGTAACAATGCGCAGCCGGCTCCGAGCCCGGTAAAACTTTAGAACCGCTCAAATATTCTGGACCAAGCAAGTCGTGAAATATTTCCTTATCATCTAGCCCAAGCAGCGCGAGTGCTGGTCCGGATACTGCCACGAAAGTGGGGTTAACAAGAGGTTGTGGCTGGACGCGGGAGAAGCATGCTCCGCTCACCGTTCGTGACCCTGGTTCTTCGGAGGAGTCAAGTGGAAGTTTTTTTAGCGCGACATTGTTGAAAGGTAGGCGCTCGAGAGATGAGGATGCAGAGCCCTCCGAGTCCATGCCGACAGTGACCACTATAGTGGTCAACAGAGGTCGAGTCGGCCAGTTAGTCGTGCCCCGCACAAAACAAGTACTCTATAATCCACTCACAGATTTAGCCTATGGCAACTCTCACACTGACTGGATCATGGTGCAAAACAGTGAGTAGAGTTTATTAGTGCACTATTCAAAACCAGCCTACATGGAAAGTCATTAAAGTCTCAATTTTACTCACTTGAATGTTGTCGTTATGGTCATGTGACATCCCTCTAGTCTATTTTGCCTTGGTTGAACCAAATTGGGAATGTTAATTGCCAGATGGAGTGGGCTACAATGCTCAAAGAAAGTATTATTGTACAGTGAGCTTTCAAAGTGTGTGTGTAAGTAAGGTATGCCTGGCTATATGTGTGTGTGGCTAATTGCCAATAAAATAGACCAGGGCACATTATTGCTTCCTTGTGCAGGAGATCTTATCACCCCTGTCTTGGTTTGAAATGAGATGTCGTACAGGTACCCATAATTCAACACTGTGACTGTCTGGCCAGAGAGGCCCAGGCAGAATCGACCATTCCCGATGCAGAAGATTTAATACTTGGGTTCAGTTCCAGCACTGGTCCTGGTCATAAAATAAACCCAGCTAGCATCCAAGGCTTTTAAAATTGCAGATGGAAGCGCTGTGCCTGCCAATCTGAAAAGCTGGTGATACATTTGGCAGTTTATATCTTTAAAGAGGAAGCACTGGGGAAGGACTCCCTGGATTAGTTTTTGGGCAAAATGGTGGAATATGAGAGACTAGTCAAGGACCATATCACCTCCACCCTACCTGACACCCTAGACCCATTCCAATTTGCTTACCGCCCCAATAGGTCCACGCAACCATACTGCACACTGCCCTAACCCATCTGGACAAGATGAATACCTATGTGAGAATACTGTTCATCGACGACAGCTCAGCATTTAACACCATAGTACCCTCCAAACTCATCAAGCTCGAGACCCTGGGTCTCGACTCCGCCCTGTGCAACTGGGTACTGGACTTCCTGATGGGCCGCCACCCAGGTGATGAGGGTAGGTAATAGAGGTCGACCGATTATGATTTTTCAACGCCGATACCGATTTATTGGCGGACCAAAAAAGCCGTTACCGATTAATCTGACAATTTAAAAAAACATTTATTTTATTTTATTTGTTAATTATGACAATTACAACAATACTGAATGAACACTTATTTTAACTTAATATAATACATAAATAAAAATCCATTTGGCCTCAAATAAATAATGAAACATGTTCAATTTGGGTTAAATAATGCAAAAACAAAGTGTTGGAGAAGTAAAAGTGCAATATGTTCCATGTAAGAAAGCTAACGTTTCAGTTCCTTGCTCAGAACAAGAGAACATATGAAAGCTGGTGGTTCCTTTTAACATGAGACTTCAATATTCCAAGGTAAGAGGTTTTAGGTTGTAGTTAATATAGTATTTGTAGGACTATTTCTCTCTATACCATTTGTATTTCATATACCTTTGACTATTGGATGTTCTTATAGGCACTTTAGTATTGCCAGTGTAACAGTATAGCTTCCGTCCCTCTCCTCGCCCCTACCTGGGCTTGAACCAGGAACACATCGACAACAGCCACACTCGAAGCAGCGTTACCCATCGCTCCACAAAAGCCGCGGCCCTTGCTGAGCAAGGGGAATAACTACTCCAAGTCTCAGAGTGAGTGACGTTTGAAACGCTATTAGCGCGCACCCCGCTAACTAGCTTGCCATTTCACATTGGTTAAACCAGCCATTAGGCTGATAGGCTTGAAGTCATAAACAGAGCTGTGCTTGCAAAGAGCTGCTGGCAAAAGTGCTGTTTGAATGAATGCTTACGAGCCTGCTGCTGCCTACCATCGCTCAGTCAGACTGCTCTATCAAATATCAAATCATAGACTTAATTATAACATAATAACACACAGAAATACAAGCCTTTGGTCATTAATATAGTCGAATCCGGAAACTATAATATAGAAAACAAAACGTTTATTATTTCAGTGAAATACGGAACCGTTCGGTATTTTATCTAACGGGTGGCATCCCTAAGTCTAAATATTCTTGTTACATTGTACAACCTTCAATGTTATGTCATAATTACGTAAAATTCTGGCAAAATTAGTTCGCAATGAGCCAGGCTGCCCAAATTGTTGCATATACCCCGACTCTGCGTGCAATGAACGCAAGAGAAGTGACACAATTTCACCTGGTTAATATTGCTTGCTAACCTGGATTTCTTTAAATATGCAGGTTTAAAAATATATACTTCTGTGTATTGATTTTAAGAAAGGCATTGGTGTTTATGGTTAGGTACAGTCGTCCAACGATTGTGCTTTTTTCGCAAATGCGCTTTTGTTAAATCATCCCCCAGCGTTGCATCGATTATATGCAACGCAGGACACGCTAGATAAACTAGTAATATCATCAACCATGTGTAGTTAACTAGTGATTATGATTGATTGATTGTTTTTTATAAGATAAGTTTAATGCTAGCTAGCAACTTACCTTGGCTTCTACTGCATTCACGTAACAGGCAGGCTCCTCGTGGAGTGCAATGAGAGGCAGGTGGTTAGAGCATTGGACTAGTTAACCGTAAGGTTGCAAGATTGAATCCCAGAGCTGACAAGGTGAAAATCTGTCGTTCTGACCTTGAACAAGGCAGTTAACCCACCGTTCCTAGGCCGTCATTGAAAGTAAGAATGTGTTCTTAACTGACTTAACCGATTTCCGATTGTTATAACTTGTAATCGGCCATTCCGATTAATCGGTCGACCTCTAGTAGGTAACAACATCTCCACCCCGCTGATCCTCAACACTGGGACCCCACAAGGGTGCGTTCTGAGCCCTCTCCTGTACTCCCTGTTCACCCACGACTGCGTGGCCATGCACGCCTTCAACTCAATCATCAAGTTTGCAGACGACACTACAGTGTTAGGCTTGATTGCCAACAACGACAAGACGGCCTACAGGGAGGAGGTGAGGGCCCTCTGATTGTGGTGTCAGGAAAATAACCTCACACTCAATGTCAACAAAACAAAGGAGATGATTGTGGACTTCAGGAAACAGCAGAGGGAGTACCCCCCCCCCCCTATCCACGTCGACAGGACAGTAGTGGAGAGGGTAGTAAGTTTTAAGTTCCTTGGCGTACACATCACGGACAAACTGAATTGGTCCACCCACAGAGACCGTGTGGTGAAGGCGCAGCAGCGCCTCTTCAACCTCGGGGCTGAAGAAATTCGGCTTGTCACCAAAAGCACTCACAAACTTTTACAGATGCACAATCGAGAGCATCCTGTCGGGCTGTATCACCGCCTAGTACGGCAACTGCTCCGCCCACCACCGTAAGGCTCTTCAGAGGGTAGTGAGGTCTGCACAACACATCACCGGGGGCAAACTACCTGCCCTCCAGGACACTTACACCACCCGATGTCACAGGAAGACCATAAAGATCATCAAGGACAACAACCACACGAGCCACTGCCTGTTCAATCCGCTATCATCCAGAAGGCGAGGTCAGTACAGGTGCACCAAAGCTGGGACCGAGAGACTGAAAAACAGCTTCTATCTCAAGGCCATCAGACTGTTAAACAGCCACCACTAACATTGAGTGGCTGCTGCCAACATACTGACTCATTTCCAGCCACTTTAATATTGGAAAAATGTATGTAAAAAATGTCACTAGCCACTTTAAACAATGCCACTTAATATAATGTTTACATACCCTATATTACTCATCTCATATGTATATCCTGTACTCGATACCATCTACTGCATCTTGCCTATGCCGTTCTGTACCATCACTCATTCACATATCTTTATGTACATATTCTTTATCCCTTTACACTTGTATGTTTTAAGGTAGTTGTTGTGAAATTGTTAGGTTAGATTACTCGTTGGTTACTACTGCATTGTCGGAACTAGAAGCACAATCATTTCGCCACACTCGCATTAACATCTGCTAACCATGTGTATGTGACAAATAAAATTTGATTTGATTTTGACTATGGAATTTTAATCATAAAGGCTTCATTGGAAATGTTTTACAGGATAGGCATTTGAGACAATTGGCCACTATCATGCATATTCCCATAGCTTAAATGTATACAACGGCAAGTCATATATATATATACCGTCACAAAATACATAAAGGATATACACTACAGATGGTTTATAAAGAGTTGCAGAAACATCAACACACACTATTGTTTTCAAAGATTTCCTCAGAAGATAGTTTTGTCTTTGGAGTGTAGTTCATTACGGGAAGGAACTCACCCTCGTCCTTTCCTTTGAGTATTTGAGTGAAATGTACTTTCCGGTGAATGTATTTTTATATACACAAGTTGTGTTTATCAGATTATAGCCACGTCAACATGAGTAGTACAGGGGTGTCAGGTGTTTGTGCCTCGCATGTCAAGGACAACCAACAGACTGAAGTACACCCATTCTCTGTCACAAGGTATGACACAATTATTTTGTTCATCAGTCATGAGGTAATGTCTGTGTGTCAGGTTCACCGTCACTGATAAGCATTAGAATAGATGTTACACATAAACTGGGTGGTTTGAGCCTTGAATGCTGATTGGCTGACACGGGTGTCATAAAACATGTATTTTTACTGCTCTAATTACATTGGTAACCAGTTTGTAATAGCAATAAGGCACCTCGGGGGTTTGTGGTATATGGCCAATATAACACGGCTAAGGTCTGTGTCCAGGCACTCCGCGTAGCGTCATGCACAAGAACAGCCCTTAGCCGTGGTATATTGTCCATATACCACACCCCCTCGACCTTACTGCTTAATTATAATACGTGGAACACAACACACACACAACACAATTACAAGAGGAACAGAACCAAATGCACAGTGAGTATTGGATTGTAGAGGATAAATGGTTAGCGTGAGATCACATTAGCGAATGTATTGATCCATTGGGCTGTACACAAGACATAAATTAGGAGGCGGGTGTTGAAACAGCCTATAATGGGAATAGTTGTCTATTAAAAAGGATTAGGGGAACACAACATTTTGAAGACAGTTCCCCCGCCTACACAATCCCTATTTAATTCCTGGCTATATAGATGGTTACTTTTTGTATGATAGACTTCCATAGGTCTGAGTTACTTGACCGTGAAATGATCCTTACGTTGATTTATTTCAATGCCATTGATTATAATTATCAATCATATTCAATATAAAATCAATGTCAATTGCCATTCTTATTGCAGTTTGATGAACAACAATGCACCTTGTGAGGAATTGCGATAGTTGTACAAAAGGAATGACCGAGGTAATGATGATTTTTTTCAGGCTGTCCAGTACTGCTTCATGCTTATGTGACAGCCCAACCAATGCACTATATCCGTGTCATGCCAATGCTTTGGGACCATTACAGAATTGGTGTGTGGTTGAATTGGTGTATGTGCTAAATATAACAAGTATTATTGTCACAGGAACTTGCAAACCGAGACCAGAAAAGGATGATACATTCCCCATCACAATACACCAAATGGAGGTATAGACATGTATCTGGTCTTTTCAAAAGCTTATCCTGACTATTTATCACAGAATGCTGGGATTGTATCATCGTAAGATGAACATGTATCACAAAATATAACTGCGCAAAAGTAATACAAATGTATACATGGAACTTGACCTAGGGTGTGTCTGCAATTTGGACATTAGACATCTTCCATAATGGTCAACTGACTGTCAAATATTGATATACAAGACCAATATCACCAAACGGAAAATGGTATAGTCAATACACTCTTAGAAAAAAAGGTGCTACCTAGAACCTAAAAGGTTTCTTCGGCTGTCCCCATAGGAGAACACGTAGAAGAACCCGTTCTGGTTCCATGTAGAACCCTGTTCCACAAAGGGTTCTACATTGAACCCACAAGGGTTCTATCTGGAACCAAAAAGGATTTTCCTATGGGGACACCCGAAGAACCCTTTTGGAACCCTTTTTTCTAAGAGTGTATGGTCTGATCATAACAATCATACTGTTCAAATATAACAGTAAATATTACATTCCTCTGTGCCGGATTATTTACAAGAAACAACTAAATGAGTTATTATGACTGCCAAAATAGCACATAATAAAATAACACTTTGTTTCACTGCAAATCTTGTTTAAACAGTCATTTCACACATGTATATGTACCGTGTTCACATTTGTTCATGAACAGCAGGCAGTATATTTACAGTCAGTCAATGGTCGGTCTTATACAGTAAATACCTCAGGATTGTTGGTCGGAGAAAGAGATGGTGAGTAGATATGAAAAGGAGCAGGTATGTCACAGCTAACCTCGTTCTTGGATTAAAGTAGTGACAGAGTAAAAATAAATGTCCTCCATTTTCCTCTTCTACACCAAATCCCAAAGGTGAAGTTCGAGGCCTTGTACAGGCCAAATGGTATAACTCTGCGATTGGTTGATCCCTAGTCAAGGTCCAGTATTGCCCACTCTCTTTATTAGTGTGCGACTGGTCGGTGTAGTCTTGGTTGCAGGCGATTAGCTAGTAGACAGGCCAGGGCGATGCCACCTATCTGGGTGAAGGCTAGCCCCAGCACGGTAGCAGCAATGTGGAAGACGTTATCATTGACGAAACTGAACACCTTCCGGAAACATCCGTGGGGATGGATCCCAGCAGCCGCCACCCCTTCACTGCCCACGGCTGGCAAGGGTCGGTTTCTGCAGCCCATGCGTTGCATACAGCAGCTGTCGGGTAGCGACACAGAGGAGCCGTTGCCCATGGGTGAGAAGGCTGCGTCCTGATTGGCCCAGTCGGAAGTCAGCCAATCACGCCAGCCCTCGGCCCCACAGCACTCTAGTGCCCTCTGCAGGCTATCCAGAGCGTTGGAGCGGCCCTCATCTTCGCCATAGCCCGCCACTGCCTGCTGCAGTCCGCTACGGAACCCTCCGGCGATGTCCTCGCGGTAAAACAGGCCCGAGAGGCCGGCGGCTAGCCCTGCCATCAGTGCCGCCAACTGGATGAAGCCGTATGCCCGCAGCACAAAGGGTAGGTTGGCGGCCACTCCCAGACAGCCCAGGAAGCCCCAGGCTGTGATGGTGGCCCCCGTGGCCAGAAGGATGAGCGGGGCATTGGGGTAGCGGTTGGCCGACAGCAGCATGTAGTCGGCCAGTGATACCTGGGCCCACACGCCCAGGGTAAATATGGCCAGACCGGCCGCCCAAAAGAGGCAGCTGAAGGCCAGCAGGGCCAGGCGCAGCAGGGGCATGACGCCCACTGGCCGGCAGCAGGGCAGGGTTCCACCCATGTGAGGAGCAGGGGGTGCCATCGAGGCCTCGGAGCACAGGGACAATGAGAGGCGCTGTTGCTGCAGCTGATCCTGGTGCTCCTGGTGTTGCTGCTCCTGGAAGGGCGAGAGCATGTACCCGGGGAGTGCTGAGTGCCGCCGAAGCCCAGTAGAAGGGTTGAGGAGGCTCAGCCTTCTGGGAGAGGAGAGCCTCTGCGCCGCTAGCTGCTCACGTTCCCAGTTCACCGCTCGCCTGGGGCTCAGCCGAGCAGGCAAGGAGTCGTAGGGCAGTGCACAGCTCATGATGCCGGTTCAGGCTTTATCTACGTCCCTTTCTTGCTCACTCTCTCTTTCTCTCTCTTTTTCTTTCTCTCCTCCCGTTCTCCCTTGTTTCTCCCTATGAGGCAACCCCTCCCCCGGTTCTTTACGACTGGCTGTTAACCCACCTTCCCCACACACCCCCCTCCGTAGCCCAACTTCACAGTAAATCTCGTTGACGGAGGCGTCGTGTCGTGGTGTTATCTGCATCCGCAGCCCCCCTCTTTCTGTCACATTTATCTGTTTATTTCGGGCATTGCTTCCACCTGCGTGGTCACCAGAGTTCCATGTCACTATGGTGAGTGCCGCATCCTCTCGCTCTATGGTCAGGGGCAGAGGTGTTTATGATGGCTTGGACTCAGAAACCACCCAGGCACCCCCTCTCTCGGTGTGGAGGAGTCACTTGTCAGGATTTTAGTACCCACTCTTGTAGCATCAACAAGCCGGCAAGAAAGTCCCCTATTCTGGTATGTCCTGTATTTTGTGAATATCATCCCATGATACATGCACATCCCAGGACACATGCACTCACATGTATTATAATCTGCTGAGATAAGGCAAGTGGTCGACAAGCATTTTATGAACCAATATCAGTCCAGGACCTGTATGCACTACTGTACTTTATGGCACTTGGAATGGGATTGGATGGCAATATAAACTAACGCAACAGGAAATGTACTAGATGTGTGTTCTGAATCTGATAAACTGTATTAGATAACGAAACACATCTGGTTACACATCCTTACATAGGCTATTGTTTTGTTGACTATCAATCCCATAATATCCTGCAAAGTCCATGCAAATAGAGGTCCCGTGTTGCTCAGTTGGTAGAGAATGGTGCTTGCAACACCAGGGTTGTGTGTTTTGAATCCAGTATAAAAAATGTAAAAAGTTGAAGATGTGTGCTCTGGATAAGAGTGTCTGCTAAATGACTCAAATGTAAAAATGTTCCAGCAGAAATTCAGCAACAAATGATATGGCGTCGAAGGAGAGGCATGTCTCCTAGCCTTCCCATAGACATTAGTGATCATTACCAAAGTTAGCTTTTGAATGTAAATTCAGCCAATTGCTGTAATTCTTCCAAAAAAATGTACAAAGTGAGAAACTGTCGTCATGCAGTGGAGGCTGCTTAAGGGAGGATGGCTCATAATAATGGCTGGAACGGTATCATGTTTTTGATACCATTCCATTAACTCCATTTCAGCTATCCGTTATGAGCCGTTCTCCCCTCAGCAGCCTCCACTGTCATCATGAGACCAAAATAAACTTGACAGCGTATTTGGTTAGCTAGCATGCTATATAGCTTCAGTTAGTTTGTCATGCTAGCTTCTATTTTTGGTAACATCTGAGTAATTTACAAAGAGATTACAACAACAGTCCTTTTTGGATCCCCTCTACCCTTGCGATACTCTTCAGACATTTTGTGAACAATGTTTTAATTGGATTTAGACCGGAGTTGATTTTAATAGTCAATGGGAAACCAAACACAGCTAAAGAGTTTGTTGGGGGTAATGGGCTTAATGGCCTGACCGCCATTAACAACATGGAACCATTAACCAAGGTGAAGGTCTCAGTTTGATGTCATAGCCCCGCAACTATATCATGGTATGTCCTCCATCTTGAGCTTCCTGGACACATTCATATACTTTCCCCTCTGATAGTTTGCTGCAAATGGCACTGACACCAAAGTTTTATACATATTTTCCAGAAATAGCATTGGTTTACTGTGTTTAGTCGTGAAAGAGGTGAAACAGGCTACGGTATCTGCACCAAATAGATTCTGAATGCTAAATATAGTCTCCCAATTCATGGACCGACGATATCTCCTTCTCTCAGGTGCTGTTAAGTGGTAACCCGTTGTCCCCGGCTGGACTGAGTGCATCCCTCTCAAACATTGGTCATTCCCATCCTCCATCTGCGACACACACATACACACACCAATCAGGGTTCATTAAAGCCCCTTCCGCTAATTAAACACATTTGCGCAATGAAGGCGTCGTTTGAAAAGGACAACCATCCATCAGGGGGCAGGGGAGAGGGGCATACCATGGAGGGCCATTTAACTAGTGTGTTCCACCAGTGAGGGGGGGGGGGGGGGGGGGGGGGGGGGGGGGGAGGAAGGCTCTGTGCAAACCAAGCCTGGAATATTGTCCATATGTATGGTAACATCGATGCCATGAGATTCCTCCTATTCCATCGTCTTGACACCTCACACCATTGTGCCAGTTAGTGTTTGTCACGTTTAACTTGTGTCTGAATAGACAGGCCAGGCTTATGATAAATATGGTTGAAAAAAGGGACAAAAAAATAGGACAAAGGCCACAGAAAACAACAGTAGAGGGCAGCATTTGCAAAGGAATCAAAATTCCAGCAGAAGTATTCACCTCTTGTTAACCTAGGGAAAAGAGTTTAGATCGATAAACTTTGATTCCTGGCTATTTTTAGCAGTGCTGAGTATCATTTCTATAATAGTCACCACAATGTGACTGAAATTGGTTGACGATTTAATCATCCATTCATTTCATTGAGTCATCTCCACCCCTTCTCCACATCTGGCCCAGTCCAGGGTATTTCAGGCAGTGAAACTGTTCAACTGCTAGACTGGTAATTGTGAGAGTAAAACTGAGATTTACATAGACATGGCTGGGTGGTTCTGCTTTTCCCCGAATAGAGCAGCACTTTCACCAGATGTTCACTCTGTCCTCAGGGGTTTGCTAAGTACGGGTGTGATCACATTGGTGAGTGTCCAAGATATTGAGGAAATGTTCAATAGCATTCTTAATTTGAGCCAATTTGCTACAGCAGGAAAATAATCCAACAGTAACAGGAAATGTGAATTATAATGTGGATTATAATTAATTTACATTTTTGTTGGTAGTGATGTGTTTATCATCAGGGAAAATCAAGTCTGAAATTTCAAGGTGGAAATTACAAACTTCAGAAGCCATGTTAAACCTCAAATACACTAAATGTTTTACATTTCCTGCATTGCAGGACAGTTCTCCTGCAATAGGGTGATCAAATTAAGGTCCTACATTTGTAGATTACAGCCTTTATAAATCAAGCAGGTTAAAAACTTTTCCAAGAAAGATGAATAAGGAGTACCATCTATTACATGTGGCTAGACCTCTCATGTTAATCTGTTAACATTGTAGTATCTAGACCTCTCCTGTTAATCTGTTAACATTGTAGTATCTTGTGTTAGTATGGACTAGTGGTTGATGACGATTTGGTTTCAAGTGAGAACATATATAACTAAGCAATGACATTATTTAGGTCTGAAGGTTTTCAATCTGTCAACAAGGATTTATGAATATATTTCTATATCATTCAACAACATTTAAGATTAAAGTCTACTTTGGTTTATTGAACGAGACAACAAAAATATTTCTTCTTAAGGTAAAAAAAACATTTATTTATTAATCAAAGCATCAAAGCAAACATTCCTACAGTATCTAATAGTAATAAAGCAGAACACATCAAATCTAACACTGATACAACCTCAGTCTACAGAGAGGATTGGCACATGAACTCAAGCAAAGCCCCTTGTCTGTTTTACATGTCAGTGATCAATAAGACAGAGAACATCTGATCTCAGAACAGAGTCAAAGCAGAGGAACCTGCAGCCTCTCTCTGCAGGGGTGTGTGACTGAGGGTTCCTACCCAGAACATTCAGTCAGCCATCCTCATGGTCTTGGTGACTGGAGTCTGCGATTTATGGGACTGGCCTCCTGCCGCTTACTGGTCCCATCCACTTTCCAGCTCATGATCCTGTCTGAGGGGAAGCCCTTGTTGCATTCGGAAAGTATTCAGACCCATTGACTATTTCCACATTTTGTTACATTACAGCCTTATTCTCAAAATGATTAAAAAAAAATCTATCCCCAATACCCCATAATGACAAAGCGAAACGTTTTTTTTAGAAATGTTGGCATATATATATATATATATATATATATATATATATATATATATATACAGTGCCTTGCGAAAGTATTCGGCCCCCTTGAACTTTGCAACCTTTTGCCACATTTCAGGCTTCAAACATAAAGATATAAAACTGTATTTTTTTGTGAAGAATCAACAACAAGTGGGACACAATCATGAAGTGGAACGACATTTATTGGATATTTCAAACTTTTTTAACAAATCAAAAACTGAAAAATTGGGCGTGCAAAATTATTCAGCCCCTTTACTTTCAGTGCAGCAAACTCTCTCCAGAAGTTCAGTGAGGATCTCTGAATGATCCAATGTTGACCTAAATGACTAATGAGGATAAATACAATCCACCTGTGTGTAATCAAGTCTCCGTATAAATGCACCTGCACTGTGATAGTCTCAGAGGTCCGTTAAAAGCGCAGAGAGCATCATGAAGAACAAGGAACACACCAGGCAGGTCCGAGATACTGTTGTGAAGAAGTTTAAAGCCGGATTTGGATACAAAAATATTTCCCAAGCTTTAAACATCCCAAGGAGCACTGTGCAAGCGATAATATTGAAATGGAAGGAGTATCAGACCACTGCAAATCTACCAAGACCTGGCCGTCCCTCTAAACTTTCAGCTCATACAAGGAGAAGACTGATCAGAGATTCAGCCAAGAGGCCCATGATCACTCTGGATGAACTGCAGAGATCTACAGCTGAGGTGGGAGACTCTGTCCATAGGACAACAATCAGTCGTATATTGCACAAATCTGGCCTTTATGGAAGAGTGGCAAGAAGAAAGCCATTTCTTAAAGATATCCATAAAAAGTGTCGTTTAAAGTTTGCCACAAGCCACCTGGGAGACACACCAAACATGTGGAAGAAGGTGCTCTGGTCAGATGAAACCAAAATTGAACTTTTTGGCAACAATGCAAAACGTTATGTTTGGCGTAAAAGCAACACAGCTGAACACACCATCCCCACTGTCAAACATGGTGGTGGCAGCATCATGGTTTGGGCCTGCTTTTCTTCAGCAGGGACAGGGAAGATGGTTAAAATTGATGGGAAGATGGATGGAGCCAAATACAGGACCATTCTGGAAGAAAACCTGATGGAGTCTGCAAAAGACCTGAGACTGGGACGGAGATTTGTCTTCCAACAAGACAATGATCCAAAACATAAAGCAAAATCTACAATGGAATGGTTCAAAAATAAACATATCCAGGTGTTAGAATGGCCAAGTCAAAGTCCAGACCTGAATCCAATCGAGAATCTGTGGAAAGAACTGAAAACTGCTGTTCACAAATGCTCTCCATCCAACCTCACTGAGCTCGAGCTGTTTTGCAAGGAGGAAAGGGAAAAAATGTCAGTCTCTTGATGTGCAAAACTGATAGAGACATACCCCAAGCGACTTACAGCTGTAATCGCAGCAAAAGGTGGCGCTACAAAGTATTAACTTAAGGGGGCTGAATAATTTTGCATGCCCAATTTTTCAGTTTTTTGATTTGTTAAAAAAATTTGAAATATCCAATAAATGTCGTTCCACTTCATGATTGTGTCCCACTTGTTGTTGATTCTTCACAAAAAAATACAGTTTTATATCTTTATGTTTGAAGCCTGAAATGTGGCAAAAGGTCGCAAAGTTCAAGGGGGGCGAATACTTTCGCAAGGCACTGTGTAATATATATATATATATATATATATATATATATATATATATATATATATATATAAAAACAATGAAATTCCTTATTTACGTAAGTAGTCAGACCCTTTTCTTTTCTTTTTTCTCAAAATTGAGCTCCGGTGCATTCTGTTTCCATTGATCATCCGTGAGAGGTTTCTACAACTTGATTGGAGTCTACCTGTCATAAATTCTATTGATTGGACATGATTTGGAAAGGCACATACCTGTCTATATAAGGTCCCACAGTTGACCGTGCATTTCTGAGTAAAAACCAAGCCACGAGGTCGAAGGAATTGTCCATAGAGCTCTGACACAGGATTGTGTTGAGGCACAGATCTGGTGAAGGGTACCAAAACATTTCTGCAGCATTGAAGGTCCCCAAGAAGACCGTGGCCTCCATCATTCATAAATAGAAGACATTTGGAACCACCAAGACTTCCTAGATCTGGCGAACCGGCCAAACTGAGCATCAGGGGAAAAAGGCCTTGGTCTGGGAGGTGACCAAGAACCCCATGGTCACTCTGACAGAGCTCCGGAGTTTCTCTGCCGTGATGGGGGAACCTTTCAGAAGGACATCCATCTCTGCAGCACTCCACCAATCAGGCCTTTATGGCAGAGTAGCCAGACGAAAGCCACTCCTCAGTAAAAGGCACATGACAGCCCGCTTAGAGTTTGCCAAAATGCACTTAAAGACTCTCAGACCATGAGAAACAATATTCTCTGGTCTGATGAAACCAAGATTGAACTCTTTGGCCTGAATGCCAAACGTCACGTCTGGAGAAGCATGGTGGTGGCAGCATCATGCTGAGGGGATGTTTTTCAGCGGCAGGGATTGGGAGACTAGTCAGGATTGAGGGAAAGATGAACAGAGCAAAGTACAGAGATCCTTGATGAAATCCTGCTCCAGATTGCTCAGGACCTCAGACTGGGGCCAAGTTTCCACTTCCTACAGGACAATGACCCTAAGCACACAGACAAGACAACACAGGAGTGGCTTCGGGACAAGTCTCTGAATGTCCTTGAGTGGCCAGCCAGATCCCGGACTTGATCCCAATTGAACATCTCTGGAGAGACCTGAAAATAGTTGTGCAGCGACAGAGCATAACAAAAGTTTATCTCAATTCTTTGTTATATACCCTTTGTTGGCAATGACAGAGGTCAAATGTTTTCTGTAAGTCTTCACAAGGTTTTCACACACTGTTGCTGGTATTTTGGCCCATTCCTCCATGCAGATCTCCTCTAGAGCAGTGATGTTTTGGGGCTGTTGCTGGGCAACACGGACTTTCAACTCCCCCCAAAGATGTTCTATGGGGTTGAGATCTGGAGACTGGCTAGGCCACTCCAGGACCTTGAAATGCTTCTTACGAAGCCACTCCTTCGTTGCGCGGGCGGTGTGTTTGGGATCATTGTCATGCTGAAAGACCCAGCCACGTTTCATCTTCAATGCCCTTGCTGATGGAAGGAGGTTTTCACTCAAAATCTCACGATACATGGCCCCATTCATTCTTTCCTTTACACGGATCAGTCGTCCTGTTCCCTTTGCAGAAAAACAGTCCCAAAGCATGATGTTTCCACCCCCATGCTTCACAGTAGGTATGGTGTTCTTTGGATGCAACTCAGCATTCTTTGTCCTCCAAACACGACGAGTTGAGTTTTTACCAAAAAGTTATATTTTGGTTTCATCTGACCATATGACATTCTCCCAATCTTCTTCTGGATCATCCAAAGGACAGAGGAGCCTCTTAAAGAAGAAGTTACAGGTCTGTGAGAGCCAGAAATCTTGCTTGTTTGTAGGTGACCAAATACTTATTTTCCACCATAATTTGCAAATAAGTTAATTAAAAATCCTACAATGTGATTATCTGGATTTTTTTTCTCATTTTGTCTGTCATAGTTGAAGTGTACCTATGATGAAAATTACAGGCCTCTCATCTTTTTAAGTGGGAGAACTTGCACAATTGGTGGCTGACTAAATACTTTTTTGCCCCACTGTAAGTACATTTTTAGAATAAGGCTGTAACGTAGCAAAATGTGGAAAAAGTCAAGGGGTCTGAATACTTTTCGAATGCAAAAACACTTTAAAGTACTACTTAAATCAGTTTTTGGGGGTATCTGTACTTTCCATGACAAATATAAGGACAAATATAAGCACCCACCTAATTTACTATTATTATAAAAGCAAGCTCATGCAGGACAAAATATATTCTAATGATGGGAACCTACTTGGAAACTGAAATAGATTTGAAACATTAATTTGCATAATGCATCTGCTCCACTGCTCTAAGAGGATTTATATCCCTGTGAGTTTAACACTTCATGACTGAGAGCTGTTCTTCATGACAACAGAACCCACAACAACCATGACTTTTATCACCATATTCATCTGGACACTTGCTTTCTGCTTTCAAGGTAAAAATAAGAAATGACATTTTCTGAATTTATTGTTGGAAATTAATTAAATCAACTCCATTGAATTGTATATCAATGTTAGTATTTTTATTCAGAACTGCTCATTACTATATGTAATATTTATTTCATATACATGTTTTCATTTTATTTTTCAGAATCCAGAGGACAGTATGTTGTGACACAGACTCCGGTAGTGAAAGCTGTTCTCCCAGGACAGACAGTCTCTCTGAACTGTAAAACCAGCAGTAATGTGTATTCTAATAATCGCCTAGCCTGGTACCAACAGAAACCTGGAGGAGCTCCTCAACTCCTTATTTACCTTGCTACAACACTTCAGTCTGGGACTCCATCTAGATTCAGTGGCAGTGGATCTGGGAGTGACTTCACTCTGACGATCAGTGGAGTCCAGGCTGAAGATGCAGGAGATTACTACTGTCAGAGTTTACACTACCCCAACAGTGTCTGGGTGTTCACACTGTGATACAGAGTCGTACAAAAATCTCCCTCAGTCAGACTGCACAGTGACTGTACTGATACAGCTGGGACCTACTGCAGGTGCTGAGGGGGAAGATATAGTGACATGGAACACTGGTTACTAGATGGAGGTCAGCTTTGAAAATATCGTTAGAAAGCAATCATTCAGAACACATGATCATCATCATCATCATAGTTTAATTTTTGTCATGGCCTTTAAGTGTATATAAAAATTATTTGATGTTTTGAAACACAATACCTGTCCATATGCAAAGCAAGATCTACAGTGAAACAAGTGTTATGACCTCAACATTACTTCAAAGTTACAATCACTTCAGCCCCCCAAAACAAGTCCTCATATGAACCTCAACCAAATGTCTGATTTAAATGGATGTGATCTTCTAACATTATATTAGCTATTTTAATGAGCAGGATACTGACTGTTAGATCTGTGAATGAGACATGATTCTGGACTCAAACATGAAACATGTACTCAACTGGTGGGAGGAGCTATTGGACGGATGGGCTCATTGTAATGGCTGCAATGGAGTACATGTTGTGTTTGATATTTTTCCATTGATTCCATTCCAGCCATTACAATGATGCCATGCCTATTGCTCCTCCCACCAGCCTCCTCTTCACTACATACACTATCTACATCAAGTATAATACCCATTTCATCTGTAATTAATTACATGGTGCCACATCATTTATCATAATGTATTATTGTGTTAGTATGAACTACTGGTTGATGACGATTTGGTTAGAACATAAATAACTAATCAATGAGGTTTAGATCTGATAGTTTCATAGAAACTGTGAATCCGGCTTTATGAATATGTTGCTATATCATTCAACAATATTTAAGATTCAAGTCTATTTGGGTTTATTGAAAGAGACAAGGACAATATTTGTTCCAAAGGTAAATCTTTATTTTCATCAAAGCAAACATTCCTACAGTATCTAATAATAATAAAACACATCACATCTAACACTGATACAACCTCAGTCTACAGAGAGGATTGACACATGAACTCAAGCAAAGCCCCCTGTTAGTCTACATGTCAGTGATCAATAAGACAGAACATCTGATCTCAGAACAGAGTCAAAGCAGAGGAACCAGCAGCCTCTCTCCACAGGGGTGTGTGACTGAGGGGTCCTACCCAGAACAGTCAGCCCTCCTCAAGGTCTTGGTGACTGGAGTCTGGGAATTCTGCTGGGCTTCACAGGTCACCTCTCCTGCCTTGGTCCACTCCAGGCCAGTGAGAGTCAGGGTGCTGCTCCAGCTGTACAGGCCATCCTTCTCCAGGACCCTAGAACTGGCCTCCTGCTTCTGGCTGGTCCCGTCCACTTTCCAGCTCAAGGTCCAGTCTGAGGGGAAGCCCTTGTTGGCCAGACACGTCAGTGTGGCTGTTGTTGTACTGGACAGCTCCTCACTAGAGGGGGGCAGGACGGTGAGGGTGGGGGCACTGTTACCTGGAACAAACAGAATACATCAACTAAGTAATTACAACAAGTACAGCAACACTAAGAGATTATCTCCATTAAGGTCCACAACCAAATAAAGGGAATTGGAAATGCCCTCTAAATATGAATGTAGAAGTTGGATTATTTAAAAGATGTGGAGAAAACACTAAAGTAATAGGATACAAAGCAGATTTATGAACCAAACAAGTATAAAGTGGTTAAATAACTAGAGTTACTAGTCATATGGTGTCAGTTATACATGTTATACAGATATTGTTTTGGAATGTATCTGATCAGAATAGCTGACTCATATTCATAGAATTTAAAGAATTGGATCATAAGAGTTTGAATTAAATATTAAAACATGTTACATCATGAAGTCAGTTACAAACTGAGACCCTTTGTCTTCACAGTAACAGGGACGTCTACCATGAACACAATGCAACAGTGATGCCTACTTTATCCTTACTATATAATAGCTATCATACCAGTATTAGGAGGTCTATTTGAAAAGCATCTAAAATATCTCAAATGTAAATATTTTAATAGAGACAGTTTTGGAAAGTAAATACCCCAAAAAATTCTTAAATACATTCTGGTGAAGTCACCGTACAAACACCTCCAGACGAGTGAGAACCTTCCTGCAGAGCACTGTTAGTACCACCCTGATAGTACAATACAGTAGGGACATTATGTACTGAAATACTTGTATAATACAATAGGGACTGAGTATTGAATTAATACTATAATACTACAAGGACTGATAGTACTGAAGTAATAGTTTTAAAAAAGTAGGGATTGATAGTACTGAAGTACTAGTATACACACACACACACACACACACATGGGACTGATTTAACTGAATTACAATGCAGTAGGGACTCATAGTACTAGTATAATACAAGAGGTGAGGTATCCTGAGAATAGAGGATGTGTGCCAGCACAGAGGGATAAGGCAACATGTGAGTTATGCTTTAGTGAGGTTGTCTTCTTAGCGTTCATAGCATTATTTTACAACTGTAACACAGAAATGGAACGTAAACCACAGAGAAAATATTTTGTGGTGGCAGCTGCAGAGAAGTACTTGGGTATACGAGAGTAAATTTTCCAGAAGAGTTACTATTATATTTGTTGTCCCTAATTTTGTGATATCCAATTGGTAGTTACAGTCTTGTCCGATCGCTACAACTCCTCTACGAACTCGGGAGAGTCAAAGGTCGAGAGCCATGCATCCTCCAAAACACAACCCTGCGAAGCTGCAGTGCCTCTTGACACACTGCTCGCTTAACCTGGAAGCTAGCCGCACCAATGTGTCGTCACGGAAACACCGTAACAGCTGGCGACCGAAGTCTGTTGGCAGGAGCCCGGTCAGCCACAAGGAGTTGCTAGAGCGCGATGGGACAAGGAAATCCCGGCCGATCAAACCCGGACGACACTGGGCCAATTGTGCACTGCCTCATGGGTCTCAATCCATCATTAGTCATCATACTGGAAACAATTGGTACGCACACACACATTGTTTGGCTCTTCATCCCAAGCAGGGTCGTTCCTTTCGGCTCTTCCCGAGCAGTGACGCACTCATCCAGTTTATTCTCCCCAGACGCAGCAGTGGTGTAGCCACAATCTGTGGCACCTGTCCTCTCCCATTGCTGGCTTGAATGTCCTGAACATTGTCTGACAGTTGCCTTTGTGCAAGGCAGCTCATTAACCCCAATACTCCTCAGGTGTGGGGGTTGTGGCTCAGGTCCCTAACTAACACACTCCTTCCCTCATTCACTCAACGAGAAGAGCACTCAAAAGGCGTTAACTAATTCAAAGGAAGTCAATCAAATAAGTAAATAAGAAAGAAAGCAAAACACAGCACACGATAGGACTAAATAAATATTAAAGGACTTCTAAATAAATTCATTCTAAATAAATACATTCTATATAAATACATTCTATATAAATACATTCTATATAACTACATTCTATATAACTACATTCTAAATCAAGGAAATCCCGGCTGGCCAAACCCTCCCCTAACCCGGACGACAGTGGTTCAATTGTGCGCCGCCTCATGGATCTCACGGTCACGGCTAGCTGTGACACAGCCTGGGATCAAACCCGGGTCTGAAGTGACACCTCAAGCACTGTGATGCAGTGCCTTAGACAGCTGTGATGTCGTGCCTCAGAAAGCTGCGACGCAGAGTCTTAGACCGCTGCGCCACTCAGGAGACCCACTTCAGCAGAGTTACAGGGTGTGTTGAGGGGTGGTGTCCCGTCATGCCAGGCCATTGGCATGGTGCAGGAGCAGATAGGGTCAAAGTAGTGGAAAATGGTAGTGGGTTTTAATATGTAGGTGGTAGCTGAAGGGAAGTACCTGAGTGTACGAGATATTACTGCAGAAGAGTTCATGGGATAGTGTTGTTATGAAATAGTGGTATGTAGGTGTAGGGTTAGTAGGTGTGTACGTTTTTTCCTTTTAGGAACAGGAATAGTACGTTTGCATAGAGAGGACACATTGCATTGGCAGCACATGCTTCAGTGCTCTGGGAGTGTTTATAGCCCTGTGAGTTTAACACTTCATGACTGAGAGCTGTTCTTCATGACAACAGAACCCACAACAACCATGACATTTATCACCATCTTCATCTGGACACTTGTCACACCCTGACCATAGAGAGCCTTTGATTATCTATGGTATAGTAGGTCAGGGCGTGACTGGGGGTTATTCTAGTTTATATTTTCTATATGGGGTTCTAGTTTAGTATTTCTATGTTAGTGATTTGTATGATTCCCAACTAGAGGCAGCTGGTAATCGTTGTCTCTAATTGGGGATCATATTTAAGTAGCATTTTTCCCATCTGTGTTGGTGGGATATTGTTTACGTTTAGTTGCATGTTAGCACTCGATCATCGGCACGTTTATTCTTTATTGTTTTGTTGTGTGGTTCACTTACTTTAAATAGAAAAGATGTGGAACCCAGATCACGCTGCACGTTGGTCCGAGTATGCTTCCAACGATCGTGACAACACTTGCCTTCTGCTTTCAAAGTTAACATTATCAGAATTTATTATTGAAAAATAATTGAATCTCCACAAAGGTATAACAAACAGTATATTCATGTTAATATTTATTTTCATAACTATAGATTATTATGTAATATTTTTGGGATAGAAATGTTTTTATTCTATTCAGAATCCAGAGGACAGAACACTGTGACACAGACTCCTTCAGTGGAAAATGTTCTCCCAGGACAGATGGTCTCCTTATTTATCGAGGAAGTACTCTTATTTCTGGGACTCCATCTAGATTCAGTGGCAGTGGATCTGGGAGTGACTTCACTCTGACCATCAGTGGAGTCCAGGCTGAAGATGCAGGAGATTACTACTGTCAGTTACCACTGTGGGAATGTGTTCACACAGTGATATAGAGCCGTACAAAAACCTCTCTCAGATTTCACAGTAACTGCACTAGTTGAGTGTGACTGGAGGTGCTGAGGGGGAAGAGACAGTGACATGGAACTCTGACTGAACTAAAATACACTGAGATAAATATATCAGTGTGGCTGACAATAATGTCAACTCATCCACCTTCATGTTAAATCATTCCTTAAGTGATAACACCCATATGTCCAGATTGCATTAGTATTCCTCCTATGTTGCTGTAGTTCATATGTAAACATTGCCTTTACATGTCACATAATACGTTGAATGGACTCTGTGCAACAACAAGTGTCCCACATCATTTCAGAACAAAAACCCCAGTCTCTGTAAGATCCCTCTGTCAGGAAGTGAATTTCAAGCAAAGATTCAACCATGTTTATTGAGATGGTATAACAATGTTATAAGCCCCTAAAACAACGTGAGGTTCAGTCAAGAGCAAGACCACTCTCCTGCTAGAACCTTCCAGCACCTTGCCAGATTCTAATTTAGCCCAGTTAAACCTAGTTTACCAATCAGGGCCATGATTGCCTGGACAATCAGCCCCAACCTTTAAAATGCTGCTGCTCACACAAACCTCTTCAACAGGTCTCTTACACGGAGGAGGTGGAAATAGTTGTAGGAGTTGAGCTGGGGAACCTATGGCAGTGGATGCCCCAGAGCCTGAGAATGTCATTGAAGGATCCTGATACACTGATCCTGAGAAGGTGGATTTTGAGGCATTTATTGTGCAGGTGATACATTGTACTGCCCAAACGAACAAGAAATCCAAGAAACTGGACATAATTGTATCTGCAGCTGAAAGGTTTTTGGGTCTTCAGGAATTAACAGCCGAAGCATTGCAGGGAATACTGTCTAAAGATGTTTCTCCCTGCCAACCCCCTGAGACTGTGTCGGGACCTGATTAGACAGGTGACTTTGACCTATGGAGTACATAAATATTAGTTGATTTTATTTTAGGAACATTTTTCTCCCCTTTCCCTTTTTTCGACATAAATTGAGTGCAGTAATACACCTTTTTTTTTGGGGGGGGGGGGGGGTTGTAGTCAAAACAAAAAATAAATAAATAATAATAAAAATAACTACAATTTCCTAGTAGCACCAAAGAAAGTAAGTTTGCATAGAGAGGACACTTTGCATTGGCAGCACATGCTTCAGTGGTCTGGGAGTGTTTATAGCCCTGTGAGTTTAAGAGACACTTCATGACTGAGAGCTGTTCTTCATGACAACAGAACCCACAACAACCATGACTTTTATCACCATATTCATCTGGACACTTGCTTTCTGCTTCCAAGGTTACAATTTTAATTACATCTACAGTTTTTACATGTACGGTATATCAATGTTAATATTTATATTCAGAACTATTCATTATTATATGTAATATTTAATTCATATAAATGTTTTTACTATATTTTTCAGAATCCAGAGGACAGTATGTTGTGACACAGACTCCGGTAGTGAAAGCTGTTGTCCCAGAACAGACAGTCTCTCTGAACTGTAAAACCAGCAGTAATGTTTACAACAATAACCTTCTAGCCTGGTACCAACAGAAACCTGGAGGAGCTCCTAAACTCCTTATCTACTCTGCTACAACACTTCAGTCTGGGACTCCATCTAGATTCAGTGGCAGTGGATATGGGAGTGACTTCACTCTGACCATCAGTGGAGTCCAGGCTGAAGATGCAGGAGATTACTACTGTCAGAGTGCACACTACTCCAACAGTGTCTGGGTGTTCACACAGTGATATAGAGCCGTACAAAAACCTCTCTCAGATCTCACAGTAACTGCACTAGTTGAGTGTGACTGCAGATGCTGAGGGGGAAGAGACAGTGACATGGAACACTGACTGAACTAAAATACACTGAGATAAATATATCAGTGATGCTGACTATAATGTAAACTTATCCACCTTCATGTTAAATCATTCCTGATGAAGGTGAAGGAAGCATGGAGAGGTCAGGAACAGAAGTTGGGTTTTGGAGAAACACCATCAGTGCTCTGCAAGCAATGTAGCTGATGGAGAGGCAGGAGCTTGGTGAACAGATAGATGTGATTGTGGACAGCGAGGAAGAAGGAGAAGATGTGGGAAGTGGGAAGATGTTTGTTGAGGAAGAACGGTGTCAGACATGATAAAGAAGAATCTGGATCAATAGGAATCCCTTGCCTTTTGGCAGATCCATTTCTGGTTTCAGGTTGGGTCAGAAAGGAGTTGGGTGCAGTTTAATCAGTGAAGGTAACCTGTAGTGGACTTGTGATGTTTGTGTTTCTTCTTATTAGAGGGAGCAGGTGCTCTGTGTCACTCAACTTGGGTCATGATCTGTTTCTTGCTTTGCTTTTAGCAACAGGATGTAATGTAAAAATCTTCCCAGTGTGAAGTAGTTCTTAATTGTTGTGATTGTGAAGTCATGTAAAACGTTTCAGTGTGAAAATGTTCCTAGTCAGTTGCACGCGTGTCTGTGGATGGCTGAGCTCCTACAGATGTTTCAAATATATGCACTGTCAATCGAAAATGTAGCATCCAAGTCTTTGCCATCGCTGTTAATTCTCTCCTCACATCAACCCTCAGCACTTTGACGAGCAAGTCCGGGTGTTTATATGCTGACCTCACACCTCAACAAGCTTCTGATTGGTCAGAGTCAATACCCTTGGCCACCATTGATTGGCAGATGTGTGAAGCAAATGTGCGTGCCCACAGAACCGTTTGTCGAGGTCAGGGGACACAGGTTACATAAAGAGATGCGCATGCAATTATTGTATTGAACATTTTCACGCTGGGAGAGATTTTACATCATGATGTACAATCAGAAAACAATCAGAACGGTTGGACTATTTCACACTGGGAAGATTTTTACATGACACAGGGCACCATTGAAAGATTGAGTTCTGGGCTAGTGATAAGTGTGCAGGTGGAGCAATTGAAGTTTAAATACCTGGTGTTTGTGACGCCCGCCGTTTGGTGCGCCGTAGATCCGGTGGTGAAACAGAGGAGTCATTGTCAGTCCTTTTGAGTTTTGAGTCTATATTAGTTATCCTGTTAGAGCTTTTGTGCAGAATCCACTGTACTGTTTCAGGTGCAACGTTCGTGGTCATGTTGCAGCAGTGTGTAGGAGGGAGATTCCAAGATGTGGGAAGTATGCAGGAGGGCATGGGACAGAGGATTGTGTAGTTTTGCTGGATAAAGTTGTGTCTAGGGGTGCTGATGTTGTTGGAGATCGTAAGTGTCAGGTGCGAGAGAGGCAGGTTGACATGACCAGAGTCAGAGTAGTGCAGAGGGTGTCGTATGCTGAGGCAATGAAGGAAGTGGAAGAGGATGGGTGAAGGGTGAGGGATCCCAGTGAGTAGTAGATTTGTGCCAGCACAGGGGGATAGGGCAGCGAGTGAATTATGCTTCAGTAAGGTTGTTGTCTTAGCGTTCATAGCATTGGTTATCAACTGTACCATAGAAATGGCACGTAAATTATAGAGAATAGCTGTCGAGGTGGCAGCTGCAGAGAAGTATTTGGGTATATGGGATTTCACCTATGAAGAGTTGCAGGGTGTGTTGAGTGGTGGTGTCCCGTCCTCCCAGGTCGTTGGCATGGAGCAGGAGTTGATAGGGTCAAAGTAGTGGAAATGGGGTAGTGGGTTTTAATGGTTAGGTAGAAGCTGAAGAGAAGTACCTGGTGTATGAGGTTTTACACTAGAAGAGTTAATGGGGTGATTTTAATTTGTATGAAATAGTGGTATGTAGGGTTAGTTGGTGGGGAAAGTTTGTCCTTTTAGGAACAGGAATAATAAAGATAATTTAATGTTGATATTGTAGGCAGTGACTGGCCTTACAATTTAGTCAGTATGGGGTGGTGTGTACACCTTTAAATTAGATGTGATCCTCTAACCCAATCCCAAAGAAGAAGAGCTCTTCAACTACAGTTTCCCTGGGGGACCAATAGTCTGTTTGCATAGAGAGAACACTTTGCTTCAGTGCTCTGGGAGTGTTTATAGCCCTGTGAGTTTAACACTTCGTGACTGAGAGCTGTTCTTCATGGCAACAGAACCCACAACAACCATGACTTTTATCACCATCTTCTTCTGGACACTTGCTTTCTACATACAAGGTTACAATTTTCAGAATGTATTGTTGAAAATGAATTAAATCTACAGTGTTTACATGTACGGTATATCAATGTTAATATTTCTATTCAGAACTGCTCATTACTATATGTAATATTTAATTCATATAAATGTTTTTACTATATTTTTCAGAATCCAGAGGACAGTACGTTGTGACACAGACTCCGGCAGTGAAAGCTGTTGTCCCAGAACAGACAGTCTCTCTGAACTGTAAAACCAGCAGTGATGTTTACAACAATAACTATCTAGCCTGGTACCAACATAAACCTGGAGGAGCTCCTAAACTCCTTATTTACCATGCTACAACACTTCAGTCTGGGACTCCATCTAGATTCAGTGGCAGTGGATCTGGGAGTGACTTCACTCTGACGATCAGTGGAGTCCAGGCTGAAGATGCAGGAGATTACTACTGTCAGAGTTACCACTACATCAATAGTAAAGATGTGTTCACACAGTGATACAGAGCCGTACAAAAACCTCCCTCAGTCAGACTGCACAGTGACTGTACTGATACAGATCGGACCTACTGCAGGTGCTGAGGAGGACGAGACAGTGACATGGAACACTGATCAGTAGAGGAGGTCAACGTTGAGTATGTTTACAAAGCATCATTCAGATCACAAGTTCCCCATCAACCTCATCACACTTGTGAATATTTATTGTCATGGTAGCGAAGTTCACTTATAAAAGTTATATGAAGTTTTAAAACACACATTACCTGTTCATAATCAGAGTCAGATCCACAGATGTAAAAAAAATGAACAATGGTGATGTTACATCAGCATCAGCCCCATAAATCAAATCCCCATATGAACCTCACAACCAAACATGTGATGTGATTGTCATGTTGTGTCTTGTTTCTGTCCTTTCCCTTCACCCTGTCTCCCTCTGCTGGTCGTTATTAGGTTACCTTTTCTCCCCCTCTTTCCCCCAGCTGTTCCTTGTCTCCTCCTAACTACCTCGTCACCCCTTTTCCCACCTGTTCCCTTTTTCCCTCTGATTAGTCCTCTATATCTCTCTCTGTTTTTGCTTCTGTCTTTGTCGGATTCTTGTTTGTGTTATTCATGCCTGAACCAGACTATCGTCATGTTTGCTGCAACCTTGTCCTGTCCTGTCGGAATCTGCCGGTCCATCTGAGCCTACGTATGTTTTGTTATTAAAGAAGCTCTGTTTACGTTAATTCGCTTTTGGGTCCTCATTCACGCACCGTAACAGAAGAATCCGACCAAGAATGGACCCAGCGACTTCGGATCCTCTCCACTCAGCCGTCGAGATCCAGGGAGCGATGCTAGGCAGACACGAGCAGGAATTGTCTGCTGCTCGACATGCCGTTGAGACCCTGGCCACCCAAGTCTCCAACCTCACAGAACAGGTTCACCATCTCCGCCTCGATCCACCGGCCACTTCCAGGGCTTTCGAATCTCCGGAGCCCAGAATCAATAACCCGCCGTGTTACTCTGGGGAGCCCACTGAATGCCGCTCGTTCCTCACCCAGTGTGATATTGTGTTTTATCTCCAGCCCAACACTTACTCCAGGAGCACTGCTCGTATCGCCTACGTCATATCTCTCCTTACTGGACGGGCTCGTGAGTGGGGCACGGCAATCTGGGAGGCAAGGGCTGAGTGTACTAACCAGTATCAGGACTTTAAGGAGGAGATGATACGGGTTTTTGATCGATCTGTTTTTGGGGAGGAGGCTTCCAGGGCCCTGTCTTCCCTATGTCAAGGTAATCGATCCATAACAGACTACTCTATTGAGTTTCGCACTCTTGCTGCCTCCAGTGGCTGGAACGAGCCGGCTTTGCTCGCTCGTTTTCTGGAGGGTCTCCGCGCAGAGGTAAAGGATGAGATTCTCTCCCGGGAGGTTCCTTCCAGCGTGGATTCCTTGATTGAACTCGCTATTCGCATTGAGCGACGGGTTGATCTTCGTCACCGAGCTCGTGGAAAGGAGCTCGCGTTCTCCGTTGCCCCCCTCTCCGCATCACTACCATCTTCCTCTGCCGGCTCGGGTGCTGAGCCTATGCAGCTGGGAGGTATCCGCATCTCGACTAAAGAGAGGGAACGGAGAATCACCAACCGCCTCTGTCTCTATTGCGGTTCCGCTGGTCATTTTGTCACTTCATGTCCAGTAAAAGCCAGAGCTCATCAGTAAGCGGAGGGCTACTGGTGAGCGCTACTACTCCTGTCTCTCCTTCAAGATCCTGCACTACCTTGTCGGTCCATCTACGCTGGACCGGTTCGTCAGCTTCCTGCAGTGCCTTAATAGACTCTGGGGCGGAGGGCTGTTTTATGGACGAGACCTGGGCTCGGGAACATGACATTCCTCTCAGACAGTTAAGGGAGCCCACGGCCTTGTTCGCCTTGGATGGTAGTCCTCTCCCCAGGATTCAGCGTGAGACGCTACCTTTAACCCTCACTGTCTCTGGTAATCATAGCGAAACCATTTCTTTTTTAATTTTTCGTTCACCTTTTACACCTGTTGTTTTGGGCCATCCCTGGCTAGTTTGTCATAATCCTTCTATTAATTGGTCTAGTAATTCTATCCTCTCCTGGAACGTCTCTTGTCATGTGAAATGTTTAATGTCTGCTATCCCTCCTGTTTCCTCTGTCTCTTCTTCACAGGAGGAGCCTGGTGATTTGACAGGGGTGCCGGAGGAATATCACGATCTGCGCACGGTGTTCAGTCGGTCCAGGGCCACCTCTCTTCCTCCACACCGGTCGTATGATTGTAGTATTGATCTCCTTCCGGGACCCACTCCCCCCCGGGGTAGACTATACTCTCTGTCGGCTCCCGAACGTAAGGCTCTCGAAGATTATTTGTCTGTAGCTCTTGCCGCCGGTACCATAGTCCCCTCCTCCTCTCCCGCCGGAGCGGGGTTTTTTTTTGTTAAGAAGAAGGACGGGTCCCTGCGCCCCTGCATAGATTATCGAGGGCTGAATGACATAACAGTGAAGAATCGTTATCCGCTTCCTCTTATGTCTTCAGCCTTCGAGATCCTGCAGGGAGCCAGGTTTTTCACTAAGTTGGACCTTCGTAACGCTTACCATCTTGTGCGCATCAGGGAGGGGGACGAGTGGAAGACGGCGTTTAACACTCCGTTAGGGCACTTTGAATACCGGGTTCTTCCTTTCGGCCTCGCTAACGCTCCAGCTGTCTTTCAGGCATTAGTCAATGATGTCCTGAGAGACATGCTGAACATCTTTGTTTTCGTTTACCTTGACGATATCCTGATTTTTTCACCGTCACTCCAGATTCATGTTCAGCACGTTCGACGTGTCCTCCAGCGCCTTTTAGAGAATTGTCTTTTTGTGAAGGCTGAGAAGTGCACTTTTCATGCCTCCTCCGTCACATTTCTCGGTTCTGTTATTTCCGCTGAAGGCATTAAGATGGATCCCGCTAAGGTCCAGGCTGTCATTGATTGGCCCGTCCCTAAGTCACGCGTCGAGCTGCAGCGCTTTCTCGGCTTCGCGAACTTCTATCGTCGTTTCATCCGTAATTTCGGTCAGGTGGCAGCTCCTCTCACAGCCCTTACTTCTGTCAAGACGTGCTTTAAGTGGTCCGTTTCCGCCCAGGGAGCTTTTGATCTCCTCAAGAATCGTTTTACATCCGCTCCTATCCTTGTTACACCTGACGTCTCTAGACAGTTCGTGGTCGAGGTTGACGCGTCAGAGGTGGGCGTGGGAGCCATTCTTTCTCAGCGCTCCCTCTCTGACGACAAGGTCCACCCTTGCGCGTATTTTTCTCATCGCCTGTCGCCGTCGGAACGTAACTATGATGTGGGAAACCGCGAACTGCTCGCCATCCGCTTAGCCCTAGGCGAATGGCGACAGTGGTTGGAAGGGGCGACCGTTCCTTTTGTCGTTTGGACTGACCATAGGAACCTTGAGTACATCCGTTCTGCCAAACGACTTAATGCGCGTCAGGCGCGCTGGGCGCTGTTTTTCGCTCGTTTCGAGTTCGTGATTTCTTATCGTCCGGGCTCTAAGAACACCAAGCCTGATGCTTTATCTCGTCTCTTCAGTTCTTCAGTAGCCTCCACTGACTCCGAGGGGATTCTCCCTGAGGGGCGTTTTGTCGGGTTGACTGTCTGGGGAATTGAGAGGCAGGTAAAGCAAGCACTCACTCAAACTCCGTCGCCGCGCGCTTGTCCCAGGAACCTTCTTTTCGTTCCCGTTCCTACTCGTCTGGCCGTTCTTCAGTGGGCTCACTCTGCCAAGTTAGCCGGCCACCCTGGCGTTCGGGGTACGCTTGCTTCCATTCGCCAGCGTTTTTGGTGGCCCACCCGGGAGCATGACACGCGTCGCTTCGTGGCTGCTTGTTCGGTCTGCGCGCAGACTAAGTCCGGTAACTCCCCTCCTGCCGGCCGTCTCAGGCCGCTTCCCATTCCCTCTCGACCGTGGTCTCACATCGCCTTAGATTTTGTCACCGGACTGCCTTCGTCAGCGGGGAAGACTGTTATTCTTACGGTTGTCGACAGGTTCTCTAAGGCGGCTCATTTTATTCCCCTTGCTAAGCTTCCTTCTGCTAAAGAGACGGCACAAATCATCATCGAGAATGTTTTCAGAATTCATGGCCTTCCGTCAGACGTCGTTTCGGACAGAGGTCCGCAATTCACGTCTCAATTTTGGAGGGAGTTTTGCCGTTTGATTGGGGCTTCCGTCAGTCTCTCTTCCGGCTTTCACCCCCAGTCTAACGGTCAAGCAGAACGGGCCAATCAGACTATTGGTCGCATCTTACGCAGTCTTTCTTTTCGCAACCCTGCGTCTTGGTTAGAACAGCTCCCCTGGGCAGAATACGCCCACAACTCGCTTCCTTCGTCTGCGACCGGGCTATCTCCTTTTCAGAGTAGCCTCGGGTACCAGCCTCCGCTGTTCTCATCTCAGTTCGCCGAGTCCAGCGTCCCCTCCGCTCAGGCTTTTGTCCAACGTTGCGAGCGCACCTGGAAGAGGGTCCGGTCTGCACTTTGCCGTTATAGGGCGCAGACTGTGAGGGCTGCTAATAAGCGTAGAACTAAGAGTCCTAGATATTGTCGCGGTCAGAGAGTTTGGCTCTCCACTCAGAACCTTCCCCTTAAGACCGCTTCTCGCAAGTTGACCCCGCGGTTCATTGGTCCGTTCCGTATTTCCCAGATCATTAATCCTGTCGCAGTTCGACTTCTTCTTCCGCGATATCTTCGTCGCGTCCACCCGGTCTTCCATGTCTCCTGTATCAAGCCCGTTCTTCGCGCCCCCGCTCGTCTCCCCCCCCCCCCCCCCCCCCCCCATCCTTGTCGAGGGCGCACCCATCTACAGGGTCCGTAGGATTCTGGACATGCGTCCTCGGGGCCGTGGTCATCAGTACCTAGTTGATTGGGAGGGGTACGGTCCTGAGGAGAGGAGTTGGGTTCCCTCTCGGGACGTGCTGGACCGTGCGCTGATCGAGGATTTCCTCCGTTGCCGCCAGGTTTCCTCCTCGAGTGCGCCAGGAGGCGCTCGGTGAGTGGGGGGGTACTGTCATGTTGTGTCTTGTTTCTGTCCTTTCCCTTCACCCTGTCTCCCTCTGCTGGTCGTTATTAGGTTACCTTTTCTCCCCCTCTTTCCCCCAGCTGTTCCTTGTCTCCTCCTAACTACCTCGTCACCCCTTTTCCCACCTGTTCCCTTTTTCCCTCTGATTAGTCCTCTATATCTCTCTCTGTTTTTGCTCCTGTCTTTGTCGGATTCTTGTTTGTGTTATTCAT